>NC_084881.1:28381969-28685000 GCF_023558435.1 Drosophila sulfurigaster albostrigata
GAATATAACATTTAATTTCAAAGTCTACTTTCTCTTATTATTTGGTATTTATTTAATATTTGGTACATTGGATATAGTACTACATTCAAAATATACCGTAGAGTGCAAATTATACTAGATTGTGAGTCAAACCATATGGTATATTTTTAGTATATGGTATATTTTGCGCTCTTACTATATATTTTTAATGTATCACTATATTAATATACCCAATATAACCTTTGACATATTTTTAGTACTTGGCAGTATATTTAAAAATAAATGCCGCACTGTATTGCTTTCTTCAAAAATTGAAAGCGAATATCTTTCTTAATTAACTTTAGTTTCTTTACAACTTTCGGCAACTCAACTAAATGCTTTTGAAAAGTCTTCGTTATGGTTCTCAAATAGTTGTACAAAAGTTAAAAGTTCTTTATGAAGTAATTATGACAAATTGTAGTATACTGTTAATGTTGTGAGCAAGTGATAAAGTTAAAATTGTATAGTTAAAAAAGTAATGCAAAGTTTTGAGGTACGTTTTGCTGGCTCTCTCGATTGTACTTGACTCGATTTGACTTGACTTGACTTAAGTGGTGTTTCCTTTGTGTAAAAAAACGACAATTACGATAGTGCTTTGGACAATTTCACACATTATCTAGTATTAGGTTAGTTAGTAAGTATTTTGTTTGGGGGGAGGATAATTAAGTTATTCTTGTGTTGCACTTGAATTGGGCACTTGATATTTGTTAAAAGATTGTTGGGAATGGGAGAGTGAAAGCTCACCTTGAAGTTGAGACGCCCCAGCTTTTGTTCGCTCTGTTTGTCCTCTTCGTCGCCTTCTTCGGCATTTTCGGTGAGTTCCTCCATATCAGGCTGAACCTATGGCATACCAGAACCCAATAACTACTAAGATTTGATGGCATTGCAGATACTTACTTTCTCTTTGTATGCCGATCCCAATAACTGAACCGATTTCATATCGACACCTTTCTTACCCTTACCATCTTTGGTTCTTCGCTTCTTAAGGAATCGCCGCACACAAAAGAATATTATACCAAAGACGACCAGGAATACGAGTATTATAATCGCGACCACGCCCCATGTGGGCAAGCCCGTTGTATCGGCCAGTTTCACAGCGATCTTTTCACCGACATTCTCAATCTTTTTAATCACCGGCATCGAGGTGGTAGTTTCTATAATGAGAGATTAATATAGAGATTAATATAGGAAAACAAGTATGGACGCTACAGTCGAGTGTGAGATACCCGCTACATATGTTGAATGAATGTATAACAGTGCGGTACTATTCTTAAAATATACCAAAAAGTATAGCACAAAAATACTAAAATGTACCAAAGATACAAAGATATATTGTATACTACTACTTTCAAAATATTCCATAAAGTACAAAATTTACCAAATACTAGAATATACCATAGGGCAAATTTGGTATATTGATAAAGTACTACTGCAAAATATACCATATTGTCAGCCAAAACTAGCATCCCACATATGAATTATATCAAAGGCTATATTTGGTATATTGGTATATTTTAAAATATACCAAAAAGTATACCACAAAAATACTAAAATGTACCAAAGACTATATTTGATATATTGAATACTACTACGTTCAAAATATTCCATAGAGTACAAAATATACCAAATACTAAAATATACCATAGAGCAAATTTGGTATATTGATAAAGTACTACACTGTAAAATATACCATATTGTCAGCCAAAACTAGTAAAATTTCAAATATGAAGTCTATATTTGGTATATTGGTATAGTACTACACTGAAAATATACCATAGAGGGCAAAATGTACCTGGTTTTCAGATAAATCTACTAAGACTATTAGTAAGTAGGCGTTTTGCCTATTTCTTTGATATTTGAATTTTCAGGAATCAAAAAAGCTTTAGTATTATCTGTATCGAAATTCTAGCTTCAAAACTACGCTCGTTTTTCGATTTTTATAAATTAGAGGGGCTGAAAAAGGCGTGGCAAACTTGAAACAATCTTGATGCTGTCGAAAATAAACTATATCTCCATCTCTTATAGTTTCTAAGATCTACATATGTATTGATGGACTCGCCTATATTGTCAAGGCTGTTGACGCTGATCAAGAATATATATTCTATAGGTAAATACCTTCTTCTGCCTGTTACATACATTTCCTATGGGCAGCGGGTATGAAAACAATGTTGAATAGTTTCCAAAACTCACCCTCTGGTTCCGCTGTCGTTTTTGGCGCTATTGTAGTCTCCACTTGTGCGATTCTTTGATTCTCTGCCTTCTGATGTTCGGCAGCCTGTACCGCCGCCTGTTCCCGAAAATTGGAGTGATGTGTCGTTTCCTCCAGCTTCTGGCTGATCGTCTCCAATTCGGCTGGAGCTGTCTCAGCACCTGGGGCCACAGGCGCTGGCTCCGCTGCTGGCTGCTCGCCGTCCGTTTTTGCATTTGGCGGCATTTTGCACTGTGTTTAGAACTAAAAGAAAAGAAAGAAATCCATGCCATTAAAATGTGCTTTGCTTTGTATCGTATATTCTAAAGATTTCCATAACAATTTGCCACTGATAAGCCATCAAAGCGGACTGGTTTCTAATTGCGCTGTCACCATTTAAAAATAGACACAACAACTGAAATCCTACAAAAGTCGTTGGCAATTTAGCGTGGTCAGAATATCCTTGGAAACACTAGAAATGCGTCGTCGTTGAGGGTGTCGACAATTGCTCAGCTATTTCCAAGTAAAAGTACTTTGCGGATAGCATGCCAAGGACACAGACACCCACACAGAAGGATAATGTAACACACACCCTCACATACACACATGCTCCCTCTCTCTATTCGTTTGATTGTTTAAGCAGCATTCGCTCCACTCTTATTCTCCGTTTTTTCTCTCTTTTTTTATCCCCTGTGGCGTTTTGCAAATGGTTGAAACGGGTCAAATAACTGGCAGCAAAAGCCATCATAGAAAAGTCGAGTCGATTTAACCTTGGCTCCTTTTGAGATCACAGATTATCAGACGCAAGAAAACAACTATTTTTTTTTATCATCAGAATTGAGTACTAATTAGAAAAGTTTTCTAAAATGAGGACAAGTTGGCGCCAAGTTTTGAGCTCTCTTTTCTTATTAGGGTATTTCTTAGTTGAACTTGCGAGACGACTTTAACGTTCCCTGCTGCCGTTTTTATTCTTTCATTTCTTTATAATTTAATTCATTAATATAAAAACCGGTTTGCGCTCTCCCCACATTTTTCCCGCTGTGTTTTGTTTCTTATTGTTATCCATTCGCTTTTGTTGTGCTTCTCTCTCGCAATCCATTTTTAATTAAACACATTTTATTTGCCACAACAACAACGGAGACGACGACGACTTCTGTTTACTCGGCGACCCTTTAATAAAGTTTTTCATATGTACAACCTTTGACCTTTATTTGTTTTCTTTTATTTTGCGCTCATATTTCTCTGATTGACGTGAGCTGACAGGAAGAGACACAAAACCTAAAATAATTGCCTCAATTAAAACTTGAAATTGCTCGCAATTTAAGCTGTTTTATAATTTATAATGAATGCAATTTAAGTAGAGAGTTTAAAGGTTGTTTATGTGGTTTCTTTTTCAGAGTTATGCCTAGAGCGTAACTCTCGTAACTTTTGGTAACTCGCAGCTGTGTTTATCAGCTGAGCTGCTGTAAAGTTGTCTTATTTTTGGCTTAAATTCCTTGAATTTATGTGAATGCCTTGGGCAACATGTCGTATGCGCAATTTCGTGCCCAAAGCGGACTGTAAATTGCTGCTAACTGCGCTGCTGCTGTTGTGGTTATGCTTGTTTGCACACCAAATGACGTCAAAGGTAATGGAAAACTATACTCACACACACACACACACACAGACACTCGAACAGTTTTCCACACACACACACACACAAACTGTGAAGCGACTGCGTGAATTTGAAATGCGAAAGGCAAATATGAAACAAATTTAAATTCAAATGCGTTGCTTATGCTCGAAGAGATGTGCTTAGCATAAAAGTCGCCTCACTTCGCGGTTATTTACTTTTTAGCCGACAAATTCTCCAGTTTAAGCCTCTGACGAAAGATACTTGGCAACGCCCCATAAGCAGCTGCGTCAACGGCTTGTGTGGCTCCACCAGAGGCCACTGCGGCATGGCAAGTCTTCTGGCGACATTTTTGCGCAAATCAATAAATTTAAATGCAAAGTCTATTTGAGCCTCTCTCAACTCAACTCAACTCTCAAGCAGAGGAGCCAAGTGCTCTTAGCACACCCCAGTTGGGGAGCCAAGTTGTCGTTGGATGTTGGGTTAAGTGAGTTTTGCGAAACGGAAATTGAGTTTGCCTGATGAATTGAGACAAAGGCACATTTCAATTGAGTTGAAGAGGAAGTGTAGGAAACGTTAGAGAAAAGTGCCTGAATTTGCATGCGCTTCGATTATTAAATAAAGTATGCAGAGAAAAAAGAAAAATGTGGAAATGCTTTAAAAAGCAAGTTTAGGCTGCATTGTAAATTACTTAATTTTAAATGAAACCCACTTGTAGCATATCATTTCATAGTCACCTGGCAGCATTCTCGTTCAATTTGCGCATACATTAAATATTAATGCAACGACCAGAGCAATAAAATCAAGCCGAAATAAAAAGATTTCCCTAGGAAAGTGCAAACGAAAAGAAAGAGAGGAAAGGAAAAGAAAATGAGGACAGACCCAAAAAGTTGGCACATTTCGTACGTGATCTTTTATTAATGCTGAAAATCACAAGCGAAATAACGATTGTCATAAAACAGGGCGAAAAGCAGCTTTGTGCAAATCAGACTGAGAAGACGCCACATAAAATGTTGTGTGTGTTAAAAATGGCTGAGAGAAAAATGTCATAAAAGCAGCCACACAACAGAAATTTATAGTTTTGCGTGTTGGCTTGAAGTGGACAAACTGCAGCAGCTCCTAGATACTTCTTTAGAAAACTACACACACACACACACACATGTATATTCTGCTACTACACACACATACATATATGGATATTCAGCTTATACATTCGTGCTTTTTATTGTAGCATACTTTTGTGCGCCGCCAAAACAATTTTTGTCATTCTGCCAGCGCTTTTTTTTTCGCAACTTATTTTCTTGCTCGCTTTATACACACAGTTCAGGTGTGTGAGTGTGTGTGTGCCTGTGTGTGTGGTTTTATTATATGCCCGGTGCCCGTTTGTCTGGCGCATTCGTGTTAAAACTACGCAGTTTGTTTCGACAACAGCTGCACGGCACTTTTCTAATTGGGTTTATTGTCTTTTGGCCATAAAACTATCAAATCAGTCAACAAGAAGAGTCTCGAGATAAGACTGCACTGATTGAGTGCAGCAACTGCTTTCAGTTGATTGACTTTCGACCGCTGGCTTCACATTTATATATTTTAAAAATATTCTTTGTGTGGGTGCCCCAGTTTTACCATAATATTTCTGTTCTTTATAGCTCTCTTGTTTGCACTGTGACCTTTGATGGGTATTCTGTCTAAAAATAGAATTGATTTGCGTTTTATTTTGTGGCAGCTCGCTCGTGTGGTTTCAAACAAGCTGTGCGAAGCTTCGCTGAATCTAAACTGTGGGATTGAAAGTAAAAGCTGCACTAAAAATATCAACAATTGGTTGTCACTTAGATTAGGGTTTCGTTCATTTAGCGAGATAAGATAATTCGAGTTCATAAAACATGCAGCAGAGCACTGAGTCGAGTGTCAGAGCAGATAATGGGCTTGGCAGACGTCGCAGACGTGATAGACAGGCTCATGTTTTTTTTTTTATGTCGTGCCAGGAGCAGGGCCAACATCAAGAGCCTGACAATCAGGCTGTCAAAACAAATTAAGCTCCTCGGGACCAGACAAAATATTCACCTGTGCTTCAATCTAGGCATAATAACATGACGTTGGCATGTAATAGAAATAGAATTAAGTGTTTTATTCTTTATGGGAGAGAGGAGCGGGGGTAGAGCAGGAAAACAGGAAGGCGACCCTCATTGAAGCTCAGTCCCACATTAATTGTTTAAGCTCCTGCTTCATATGCTGAGCAGGAAACGGTTAAACTTTTTGAAGAGCGCGCGCACTCGGAGAGAGAGAGAGAGAGAGAAAAAGCACGCGAGAGAGAGGGCAACATATGGTACAATCTCTCTCTCTCTCTCTCTTGTTCTCTTTGCGCTTTCTGCGCACATAACCCAGAGAAGGCAACCAAAAACAAGTTGAAGGAAAAACGAAGAAGGCAAACGAAAAAACTGAAAAAAGTAGGCAGACGAATGGCTAACCAAGTTAAGATTGTTCAGGCGACAGTCTATCACGATGATGACCATGATGAGGCCATTGATGATGCTAATAATGAGGTTGCTACGAAAAGAAAACTAATTTTCCACATCATTATGCTTTTCGCTTTCAATGCACAAAATTCTGCTTGCTCTGTGCTATGATTTCATTACACAGTTATTTTTGTGCAATCTGTAAAAGTTGCACTCACACATGTCCTTTTAAAAGCATTTTTTTCGGCACTGCGTATGCGTGAGTTTGAGTTTGTCTTTGGCTTGATTATTGGCAATTATGTGCGGTTTTTATGTGTGTGTCGTTTCCAAGGAACCACGCATATAATTCCTCAGCTAATAAAACGAACGCTTATCGCCAACTACTTCGGCTTTCCCTTCCCCATCTCTTGCCATCTTTTCTTTGTCCGTTTCTTTGAGCTTGAGTTTTATGCATATTTCATGTTGATTTTTCTTTTTTTCGGCTCACAGCGCACGCAAGATAATTAACAACAAGCCGAACAAGAACAAAGAGATGCTTAATTAACTTTGGCTACGGCTTCAGCATCAGCTTCAGACTTCAGTTGAATTTATTCGGCGAAAAAAGCCTCAAGGGAGCTTTATAATAAGCTAGACCAAAATGCGTATTAGCAATTAATTATATTTGCAGTTTAATAACACGGCTGTATTCAATTTTTGTGGTTCAACTAACAAGCTAGGCATAAAAGCTGCTAATTTGACTTGAGTTGGGCTAGACAGAATTATAATTGGGAATTAGTTTGTGGGGAAAGCAATTCAAAGTCTTGTTAAATTAAAGATTAAACAAGTTTTTTTTGCTTTAATTATTTTTAGTATTCTTTTAATATTTAGTATTTTTTATATTTTGTTTATGCGATTTTAGTATTATTATTTTTCTCATATTTCAGTTTTAGTATTTAAGTATTTTTAGTACTTATTACATTGTAGTATTTAGTATTTCAAGTGTTTACAATAATTTAATATTTTAGTAACTTAGTATTTTAGTATTTACCATTTTATTATTTAGATTTTTTTTATATTTTGTTTATATACTTTTAGCATTATTATTTTTCTCATATAATATTTTCAGTTTTAGTATTTAATATTTCAGTATTTTAGTATTACAGTATTTTTACATTTTAGTATTTAATATTTTAAGTGTTCAAATACTTAGTATTTTTTAAATTTTGTTATACTTTTAGTAGTATTATTTCTTATAATCTTTTCTTTTTATCTTTTTAGCGCCTACTGAAAGATTGGTTCATTAATATGTAAGTATTGAGCAACATTTCTATATTCTTGGCATAGCTTTTATGCACACTCTGGTTAGCTAACGATATCTTATAAATTTCGAAATACTTGCTCCTTTTTTTAGGATATTCTAAATTCATATCGAAATTTTATAAATTTCTACTTTGTTAGGACGTTCTGAAAATAGTGTTGATGTTTTGTAAATTTGTAAATGCTTTCAAATAATCATTATTATGGCATTCAATTTTTAATGGCTTCAGCTGAGATAGCAAAATGTTGTGTGAGCTATAAAAGTTTGATTGAAAATACTTTGCATTCATTTCGCGCAACAAAGTTTCGCTTGCCCCTGAAAGTATGCAGCAGAAAAGATAAGAGACAACTTACCTCTTAATCAGACAATGTTGCCAATGTTGTTAATAGTAAAGTGTTGCAGAGTCAAGTTTGCTGGCTGTTGTTGTTGTTGTTAGTTGGTTTAGTTTGTTGAGCAGCAGTTGTGAGTAGATTTGATCCGGCAGGAGGGCAACGGAAGGCTCAAGATGGTCTTAGGCTCGGGCTGCTGGCAGACAACGACAACGTCGTTGAATCGTGTGGATGATGTGAAGAGGGAGGCTGAATTAATATGCGAGTGTGTGTGTGTTGTGCTGCGTTGGCTAGTGAGGCCTTTGCTTAGCGCTAGTCTCACATGTATTTCGAACACTTCTGCAAATCGATAAGCGATTAACGATAAACGATTAGCGAGCAATGATTAGCGAATTACGTTTGGTGTCATTAACGATAGCGAATGTTTCTCTTCGTTTTGTTTTTTTTTTTTTTTTGATTATTTTATTTTATTGTTGAGCGCGTGGTTAAATGTATTTTTGTGTATATTATGCCAGACGAGACGCGCAATGCAAACAGCAAACGACGGAGAGAGAGTCGAAGGAAGAGAGAGAGAGAGCAGAGTAGAACAGAGCAGAGCAGAGAGAGAGAGAAGCGAAAACAGAGCGTATACGTAATATTAACAATACAATGGTATGCGTAAATATTGATAGAGCGAATCTCGCTAAGTGAGAGTGTGTGTGTGAGTGAGTGTAGGTGTGTGTATGTGTGTGTGAGTATGGCAAAGAGGAAGGGCAAATTCGCTTTTCGCTTCTGCTGCTGCTGCTGCTGGGGACGAAGACGTTTGTTGAAAGCAAATTCAGGATAGAGATTTTCTTACAGCCGTTTTTCTTTTCATGAGCTTTTCTCTTGACACTCACACACACACACACACACATGCACATACACTCGAAATCGTGACTTGTGCAATATTCGCTTTTCATCGTTGCTTAATTTTTATTTAAATAATTATCATAATTTGCGCATTAGAGGAAATCGAATAATTTTCATTGGCGTGCTGCAGAATTTTCTCAGTGGGTCACGACGCGTAAAATCATGTGGAAAAATCAATATCTCAGACACACGCGTTTTCACTTTCAATTCAATAGCATTTCTTCACGCTTTTCACAATTATTTCGCATTAAACTTTTGCATTTCCCATCAGTATTTCCGTTTCTCAATTCAAATTGTTGCAAATTTGTTTTTCAACTTTGCTTCGGCAATGCCAAAAATGCTGATACACAAAAAATGTTCTGCTCTTTTCCTTTTTTTTTTTCTTTTTTGGCCCAGCGCGTGCCACCATCAACTCACACACACACAGATACACTTACATACCACACTGACATAGTCACACACACACATACACACTCAAATTCACACACACAGTGACAGACGCACACGCACAACACTTTTCAGGCCCTTCGTTTGGCGTTTTGCTTTTATGTAATAATTCAAATTCAAATTCCTTTTTTTCTAAAACAATTCCAATTGATTTGCGTTCGACACTTTTCTTTATTTATTATTTAAATAATTGTTGGTTGTCGTTTTAAATCGTTTGGCATTTTGCAAAACATTTTTTTCATCACATTTGTAGATTTTCTTTTTTGGGATTTTTGCTATTCATTCACCTTCAGTGCAGCGCTTTGTACTTGCAGTCAACTTCCACGGTCGATGTTCATTCGCGTTTTGGGCTACACAGCCAAGGAGCTGCGAGGAAAAAGCCCACAGACATTGGTCCAACTGCCAGCCAGAGAGAGCGAAACGGGTCAGGCATCGATTTTGCGTTGGTGGCTAGCGGGCCAGGGCGGGGGTTGCTAGAACGGCGGGGCGAATGCGTGGTTGTATCGTGTCAGTGGCAACAAAGTGTAGACCAAAGCAGAGCAGAGCTTTCAAAGAGAGTGTAGACTTTTACTGGCAATCAGCGAGATAAACATTGGAAATCATTTACTTCAGTGATTTGAAAGTTTAGACATAAAAAGCTTTTGCTTAAGCGAGCTTTTCGGTAATGAACTTTTCTAACAAAGTGACTATGGAAGAAAGTGCAGACTTTTACTAGCAATCCACAAGACAACCGCTGGAAACCATTTACTTGTATGATTTGAACGTTTGTTTAAAGGCAGCTTTTTTCTTGTTCAAGCGAGCTTTTCTCTAATGAACTTTACTGACAAAGTGACTCTCAAACAGAGTTTTGACTTTTCTCCTTTACTTCAGTGATTTGAAAGTTTGTTGAAAGGGATCTTTTTTCTTGTTTAAGCAAGATTTTCTTTTAAAAACCTGTATTTTCACAAAATGAGCTTTGTTTTAGTATAAAAAAAATAATTAATGTGTAATTCGTTTTCCTTGCGAAGAATTAAAATTTAAGTTTTTCGGTAGCTTTCATTTATTCTTTGCTTCGCTTTTTATTCATACTCTGGTTAGCTACAGATATTTTATACATTTATAAATGCTGGCTCTTTTTGTTTATTATTTATTTATTATTTATTAGAAAAAATTCTACTTTGTTAGAATATTTTAATGAAAAGTTTTATACTACCTCTATGATAACTTTGTTGTAGTTTTCAAATTTTTGATGTATTAATAAATATTTAGGACACCTTAATAGCTTTTCTGTATATAAAACTTCAATATTGTTAAGCATAGAATTTTTTAAAATAGTTTAAAATATTGTAATCTTGAATTAGGCTCTTTGGTAATTTTATCTCCTCTTCCACATGATTCTTCAAACGATTATGCTTAAATTCTACGCCAAGATACGCAAAAAGCTCTCTCTCACTCGCTCTCTCTCTCTTTTACTTTCTTTCGTGTTCTCTTTGCCTTCGCTCGATATGCAAAACATCTGATGGTCAGCCACATGTTTGGGCCATAAAGGACTCATAATAGAAAAAGTTTCGGTGCATGCGTACTGCAACGGAAGTTTCTCAATGGCAATGGAAATACATAGAAGAGTTGCTATATGTATGTGTGTGTGTGAGTGTGTGTGAGTTTGCATGTGATTGATTGAGTGTGAGTGCTTTTGCCTTCAACCCGGCAAGGACATTGTGTGTAAGCTTACGCATGAAAAGCTTGCATAGTAAAAGCTGTAGTGAAAAGCTGAACAAAGCTCTACATGAATGAAGCTTTAAATATTCAAGCGAGTACAACTACCCGTAGATAGATGGCGCCACGTATATAGGCTCAATTTGTTGAGCTGGTCAGGAGCAAACAAACAGAGGCAGAGAAAGCAGGATTAATGAGGGCAGCTCTGGTCAGTGGAACTGGCACTTCCGATGCGCAATTACGCATGGCAAACACACAAATCAGAATCTAAATTCAAATGTGATATGAAAATCATGTCCTGACATTGGCAGCAAATAGCAGCAGCAGCCAACAGCAGATGAATCTCACGCACGTGAGATGCAGCTAAACGGATGAGCCTCAATTATAAATTGTACATAATCAAATAGATTTTGCCAAAATAATTTTACTTATTTATAAAGTCAAACAAACGTACGCATTTGCACTTTGCGAATTTTTGACTAAATATTAACAGATGTCACAGCAGTTAACAGAGAGAGATAGAGAGATAGTTGAGTTGAGTTGAGTAGGAAGAAGAGATTGGATATTTACATTTCGTGCCCAGGACATTGGAGCTGTGTCAACAAAATGTTTAAATCAAATAATCTATAAATGTGCCTGGACTCTTGGGCTAAGGCAATGCCTTTCGTAGTCGTTGTCGTCGTTGACGTCGTTGTCCTGGCAGCTCTGTTGTTGTCTGTGTTCGTGCTGAAATCATTATCCTGTTACTTGTCATTAATTCAGCATATCAATTGTTCTTGTTGTTGTTGCTGTTGTTGCTGCTCAGTGCAGCCAGCCGTTAAATTAGCAGCTTATAAATTATAAATTTGAATTTAATTGGCCAACTAAGAACTTCGGGGAGTTGTGCAGATGTCTCGACTCGAACGCTTCAACCCAAGTCAATAGATTTATTTCTTTAAATATGCTTAAAGTGTTGCTAATTAAATGAAAATCATGTTCTGGTTTTGTTATACAATTGATTCCTATTTCAAGAGCTGCTCTTATTATGAAATATATAAATATTCTAATTCTAAAATCCAACATTTAAATGCAAATATAAACAAGAACAGAAAGCCACGTGCAAACGCAGAGTGGAAAATGGCTTTTTGTGGTATATGTAGCCTCGAAAGTTTTTAGTTTTGTTCAACGATTATGAGTGGCAACACAATGGCCAAAAAAAAAGAAGAGATATACAAATGCGGCTAATGGGCAAACAAGCAGAAAACCAGTTAAATGACAAAACAAGGCCAAATTGTTTCGCGTATTTAATGCATTATTATTAACAGTAAAATGAATTAAAATTGTATGCATTGTATGGAAATGGAATTGGAAATGTGGGCCAAAGCGATAACGATACATGGGCGATAAAGGATAAACGATAACGATTATGGCCAGCTGATTTATGGGGCTTTAGTTGTGGTCCACTTGACGTTTTATGGTCGACACTTTAAAGAATTCAACATCAACAGCAACAACAGCAACAACATCAGCAGCAGCCGTAACTCGATACTCGAAAAACCCCAAAAATGGGCACTTGACATGAGCTGAATTTCAGCATTTTGTTGCTGATGGGCGGAATGCGATGCAAATGACCACAGCAATGCATAAACCGATTCAATTGTAATTAAACGATTTCATATATATATAAATTGCACACATACACACACATACACACACGATGTGAAATTACAAATGTAACCAAGAGTGCAACAACCAATTGTAATAATCATAAAAGCAGAGTCAACCCAAAAGGCGAGAGAGGAAAGGGGAGAAGGTTGTAAAAACAACAGCAAAAGGCAGCCAAACTATTAAATTAATGTTGAAAACTGAAATCAATTTATTTTGTAGAACAGCAGAATGTGTGTGTGTGTGTTACTGTGTGTGTGAGTGCAACACACATTATTTAATGAATAAATCAGAGAGCTGCCAGGTAAATAATCAAATCAAACACAAATTTCAATTGCACTCGCTGCAAACAAAACCGAAGAGAAAAAAAAAACAAGTAAAAAAGCTACAGTTGAGTGTGCTCGACTGTAAGATACCCGCTACCCATTTTTAATGAAAGCAAAACAGTTCGGTATTAATTTTAAAATATACCAAATATATACCAAAAATACTTAATATATTAAAGGTTAAAAATACTAAAATATATAAAAGGTTAATATTCATAGTGCGGTACTACCTTAAAAATATATTAAATTAATATACCACACAAATACTAAAAAATACTGAATATAATATTCGGTATATTGGTATATAATTACAAATATACCATAATGTGCAAAATATACCAGATCCTAAAAATATACCAAAGTCAATATTTGGTATTTTGATATAGTATATACATGAAAAATATACTATTGATTTTAACTGATATAGTTTGTCATCCAAAACACGTAAGACCCGTAGTGTGTTGTCGTTTTTGTTTATATAAAAGTATTTCTTGTATAAGTTCTAGTATTTTTATCTTTTATTGTAGTTACCAAAAGTCTAGTTTTAAAATTACGTTTGCAGGCTTAAAGTTATAATACCCTTTTACCTTATGGGTATCGGGTATAAAAAAAAACAAAAGATAGAGGAGTCGACACTGCCAACAAATTTCTGCTATTTTATCTCTGTGCACAAACCTTAAGGGATTATCTTCTAATCCTATTAAATACCTTGGAGTAATATTTTTTCTTTAGATTTCTGGCGCAAGTTGAGCTAATAATTTATTGGGCATAGTTTTTGGTTTTTGCGTTTGCTTATTTTATTATTTCGAATTTTCTATATGGAATATTTCTTGCTGCTTCATTTAAGTTTATTTTGCTCGCTGCATTTTTGGGCAAATATTTATTTTATTTTATTTTCTCAGCTGTTGCCCAGAATAGAAACAAAGCTCGTCGAAGCTTTGAAGAGGCAACAGTTTAATCAATCACTTGTTGTGAACAACTATAATAAGGCACAAATCTGGTGACTTGACTAACTTTCCCTTGCGTAAGTTGATAAATCCTTTAATGTTTTACACACACGCACAGACACACACACACGCACATGCACGCACCAATTTTTACGACAAGCAAGCTTAGTTGGGATTTGCAGGGGTGCCAAAAAAGTGAAGGCGTGTCACACGAAGAAGAAGTCAACTTTCGATTTCGCCGAAATAAATCCACTTTACAGATTGAGACACAGGAAGTGCCGAAAGAGGGTTGGGGATAGAAGGGGGATACCCATGGGGGAATTTCAATTCGTGCTAAGCACGATGACAATAAACTCATTGAACGACGAACGCGGCAAAGACAAACACGTGCTGAAAGAGATAGAGATGGCAAGAGAGAGAAGCATGTCGTGCTCGAATAATTGAATTCATCAAAGTTAACTTGCACAATTGTCAAATGTTTGGCTGAAAGAGCGAAAGAGAGAGGGAGAGAGTGAGGGAGAGGGAGACTGCCTACAGCTGCTGTCTCAACATTTGTCGAGTTAGTTTTGTAAAGTTGTGTTGCCTTTGATGATGGCAGGCGCCCCCGAAAAGAATGGCGTATAAAAAGATTTACGAATTGACAAAGTGCAAGTAGGTTTTAGGGCACAACACGAACGAACACCAAAGAGATAGATACAGTGAGTGAGAAGGGGGTAGGGGAGATGAGGATGAGCCTAAGCAATACAACACAACACACAAGACAAACCAAGTCGAGTCGAGTTGAGTCGAGCAGGCAGCAACACGAGCCAGTTGTACAGTACACTGAGAGGACATCCGCAGGCAATGACACACACACACACACACACCAACACACACACACCAACACACACACACCAACACACACACACGCACACACGACAAACAACTTGAAAATCCATGTCAGTGTCACGTAGCTGAGTGCCTACAACGAGAACTAAGAATAAGCGAGATAACAACAACAATAACAACAGCAACAATACGTTGAACAAAACAATAAAGAACACCAAAGTGCGGGGGCCTACCTAGCGTATACTCAATATATCGAATCCAATATACACTGACTGCGACAAATATATTACTTAATTGTGTACTTTACAAGTTCAGCATTCATTAGAAATTAGAAGACTAATAGTAAACTTTAACTATTGGAATTATTGATGACTAAAAAAATTGTAGATTATTCACTAGATTCACTAAAGTCTTATTCATTATATTTCGTAAAAAGTGTAAGTTAAAAGGCTTACATTTATGGAATATATTTGAAATACTTGGAAATCACAAAATTGCTGTCAAATTTCGAAATTTATATTTGAAACTTTGTTTCAGCATTAACTAGTTCTTTATTACTTTAAAAGTCAGTTTAAATATTACAGTAATTTAAGAATCAGGTTAAAGGAAAGTTCTATAAAAAAAGCGCAGATATTACAACGAAGCAAAAATATTAAAACATTGATGGAGTAAATTATAATATTCGCGTTGAAGTTAGGCACAGTAACGTTCTTTATTTATGTGTGCTTTATTTTCTATTAAAATTAAACTTATGATGTGAATTTTGAATTTCTATATTCTATTCTTATTTATAGTATTGTAATTTTTCGAGCTAAGATCTATGCACTATTTTAGTAGATATAATAATGAATTTCACATTTTTGATATTTTTATTAAGTTCGTCATCGTCACATATTGTTGCTGTTAGCTTAGCGACTCTTGATTGGATTATCTGATATATTTGCTACATCTATAAAGATGCTACTGTGTGTTGCTTGAATTTTGTGCCTGAGCCGTTTTTGCTGCTGATTGGTGTCTTTGTTTTTCTTTTGGCTTTATTTGCCGTTGCTTGTGCCATTGTTGTTGTTGTTGTTGTTGTCTGTTCATCATGATTATGATCATCATCTGCTTCATCAGGCCCAACAAAGCAGAAGCTGTTGTTATTGAGGGGGAAGGGAGGGTTTGTCCCTATTTGCGTTGGCATTGCGTATACGCCACGTGGCACGCACTTGATTAAGTCATTCGTTTTCAATGTTTAATCAATTATGCGACGTTTGCAAATTTGCGAGCTCGACTTGGCTGCTTGATTTGCAGAAACCGAGAGCCACAACAAGTTGTTTAAGCTAATCACTTAAGCTGCAGCTATACGTCAAATTGTGTTTTGTCTATTGAAACGTGTGTCTCCGTCTCTGTCTCCTCTCTCTCTCTTTCTCTCTCTCTCTCTCTCTTGGTTCGACATCGTTTGGCTTAAAGCCCAATCCAAAAGTGGTTTTGTAGCTGTCCATTTTGGACAACTGCTCCGACACGCTGCAGGTCATTTTTCATTCGAATGAAAATATTGATTTTGCCGCCCGTTGATGCGTCTTCTAAAGGTTGACTGACTGTAGCTGCTGCCTCGGTTGCCTCAGTTGCCTGTGGCTGATGTTGATGTCTGTTTGTCAGTCTAACGATTGCTTACTGCGGTCGCTCATCCATTTCCATCCTGGCCAGGTAGCCATCCAGCCAGCCAGGCAGCCAGCGAGTAGATTTATGAGTTCTGCGACTCGAAATGAAATATCGCCCCCCGCAGTGGGCGCAAATATTTGCCCAGCCAGGCGGCGAATGAATGAATGGCGACGCACAACGGGCGGTTGCGTCTCAAGCAAATCAGTGGCAAAAGTTGGAAGCTGCAACGTTTAAATATTTAAGCTACGCCACTTGCTGCTGATGCTGCTGCGTTTGGTGCGACACAAGTTAAGCGTAATAAGGTCATCAACGGGCAGTCGATGCGGTTAGTTGCCTGATTTATGAACTTACACACTCTCTGACTCGCTCTCTCTCTCTCTCTCTCTCTTTGATAACTCAATTGGGGGACAACAAGCATACGCCACATTGTACGCCACCTTTGGCTACAGTTGTTGCTGTTGTCGCAGTCAGACTTTCTGCTTTTCATGCTGGCGTCTTTCTTGCGTTTGCTCGCTCGTTTTACACTATTTTTTTTGGACAAGCGATTTATAAACGTTACAAGCATAAATAAACAAGCAGCTGTTGAAAAATGCACAAAAGCAACAAAATCAAAAAAAAAAAAGAACGCGAAGCTGGAAAGCGAATCGTGGCAACATGTGTGCTGTTGCGTCCATCGTTGTAAATTTATTTACTTTTGCTCTTTTATAAAATATTTTTTAATGCAGCCCACAGAGTGTTGCCAATTTGTGCAGATTTATAGAGCATGGCCAGGGCCATGGACAGCATGGACAGTGAGCTGTCTGCCAATGGCCAGTGGCTTCTCTACCTCCTGCTTCTCCTTCTCTCATTCTGATTCTTTCACATTTCTCGTTCACGTTCACGTTCAACTCCTGTCCAGCATGCTGTCGAGGGAGCAGCACAAAAACTGCGCTGTTGACAATCGCCACAGGAACTGCAGGAAAGTGGCAGCCCCTCTTGTTGTTGTTGCTGTTTCTCTGGCTGTGTTGCACTTGCCTCATAACTGATTGCTGCAAACACTTACGCCACATGGAAACGGCTTTTCAATGCGTCGAGTGAGTGGCTCAGTCATTAGGGAGAGTCACGATTCTTGAGTGTGTGCGCAAATGCAAATCTATCTATGCGTGAGTGAGTGGAACTATGAAGAAGTTATAGGTTATTTCGCTTGATATAAGCAGGCTTTTTAATGATTTGATTACTATGCTATCTATAAAACTAAATATTGGGGAATTTCATTATGATTTTAATAATTACAACAAAGATTTAGATAAAACGTTTTCTATTAACGTTGCTTAAATTAGAAAGCAAAATATTTTAGGTGGTTTTACATGACATTTAGTGGAATTTGTTTTATTATACCCACTATTTTTAGGTTAGAAGGGTATTATATATGTATATAATATGTAGTACTATATCAATGTACTTAATATAGCATTTAGTATATTCTAGTATTTGTGTGGTGCCAAATTAATAGGCATATTTTAAGAATAATCGTTTACTGTTTTGTTTTCATGACAAATGGGTAGCATTTGGTATATTTTTGTATTACTTAGGTATATTAATTCAGTATATATTAAGGATACTACCACAGTTTTGGTAGCATTTGGTGTATTTTAGTATTATTGTGGTATATTAATTCAATATATTTTTTTAATAATAATACCGCCTTCTTTTGCTTTCATAAAAATGGGTATATATATATATTATTTTTGGTATATTTTAAGAATAATATCGCACAGCTTTGCTTTCATTAAAAATGCGTAGCATATGGTATATTTTAGTATTTTGGTAGTATATTATTTTGGTATATTTTAAGAACAATAACAAACGATTTTGTTTTCATTAAAAATGGGCAGCATATGGTATATTTCAGTATATTTGTGGTTTTTTTTTTAAATAATAACGCACGGTTTTGCTTTCATTAAAAATAGCCAGCATATGATATATTTTAGTATTTTTGTGGTATAATATTTCGGTATATTTTACGAATAATAACGCACGGCTTTGCTTTCATTAAAAATGGGCAGCATATGGTATATTTTAGTATTTTTGTGGTATATTATTTTGGTATATTTTAAGAATAATAAGGCATGGCTTTGCTTTCATTGAAAATGGGTAGAGGGTATCTCATATTCAAGCAAACTCAGCTTATTCCTTTCTTACTTGCTACGAGAATTTGAATTTTTTCTCTGTGTAGCTAACATTAAATTCAATATTTAAAATTATGAATTCGGATGGTTTCGTCATGAATTACTTTTACGTTTGGCTTGTGTTAAAATGATTGATAAAATCAGTTCGGAATATTTACAAGTTTTGCATCGACTTTTAAAGTAGCTTTTCCTATATCAACAACTAGTAATATTTTTCACATTTTCATAGTTACTTCTGCAAAGTGAGTAACCCTAATGTTTGTCATTTGCTTGTCTGTTGCGTGTGCTCGAATGGAGGCATATAAAGAATCGGGTTTGTCAATTTGACAGGATAATAGATTTAGTATGTTTACAAGTCTGTGGCTGCAATTGTTTTTCCTGCTGTTGTTGTTGTTGCTTCTGTTGTTGTTTTATTCCAATTTGTTGTTGGGGCCGTTGAGAATGCAATTGCTGAATTGAATTGCTTTTGCTGGCAGACAGGATGTGGTGCAATTCGAATTGTTTGTTGCCTTTGAATGTGGCTGCAGCTCCAGCTCCTGTTGCTGTTGTTGTTGCTGTTGTTGCAGCTGTGTAAATGGGCGTGACTGTCTGCCAAATATGAGCACCGGAAATTAGCACAAAACCGTTAGAGCACGCCCTTCTTCGACCCTCGGAGACATCGAGTGGTTGGGTGCAAATTGAATGGACACTGACAACGACGACGACGACGAGGACGACAACGACAACGACGATGAGGACGCTTTGCAACCAAGCCGTGTAATTACTTTCGTCCCAGGACGTAAATTTGTGCGTGTTTGCTTTTAGGTCTAAGGGCCGTCCAATCGGCAGTCGAGAGTCGAGAGTCGCCGGTCTAAATTAACAAAAGGGCCGCCAATTAAAGGCTAATCAGGCACTTGACCATTTGACTTGACCACACACACAGAGTTTGAGGTTGCCCCACAGAGCTATTTGTGTGTGTATGTGTTTGTTTGTGTTGCTTTTGCTAGTTTGCTCTTTCGAGCTGCTAAATGGATTTATGATGCAATCACTAACCGCATACGGAATACGGCATACCGAATACTTGAAACTTCTCACACGTTTCTCTGCAGCTGCAAAAGTGGCCTAAACTCAAAATCAGGCGAATATCCAACGTGCAAACCCAACACTGATTCAGTTTTTATTCTCTTTCGATGGATTGCGCTGGGGTATTGCAGCTATGTGTCTAGGTTAAAGGGGAATTACGTTGAATAGTTGCGATATGAATCGTTGAGAATACAGAAGTCTTATCTGTAGGTTAAAACTTGTTACTTGAATAATTTATAAAGTTGAATTTCACGACAAGTTTTGTAGGTGTCAAGTAAAATAAGGAGAAGTTGCAAATCTTAACAAAGATATTCTTAATGCTATCTATCTTTCTTTGCTATCAGTTTCTAAGATTTTGAATACATTGAAGTTCCTTTCCCTATATTATTCCACACTTTTTTAGGGTCTAGACTTATTCATAATATTTTGTATTTAGCAAAAATATAGTAAATTCACTTCATTATAAATTCAACATTCATGTTTTCTTTTTATTTTATTTGGTCTAGAAAATATAATGTTTGATATGAAAGCAACTGATGTTAAGTAGACATTTCAAAATAATTTGAATAAGGATTGAAGAGATTATTTTTTGGAATGATTTTAAAGGGAAGAAGTGAAGTTCAAGTGAAAGAAATGATTATTAACTATTAATATATTTGTTGATATATTTGATGTTAAGTAGATCGTTTAAAAATATATTTATGAAAAATCAAGGACTTATTTATTAGGTTTTAAAAGAATGAAATAAAGTAAATTTTACTACAGCTTTCTGGGACTGTAGTTAATGACTTAATCTTCAAAAAATATAGCTGAAAATTATGATTTAACAGATATCTTTGGCAGATCATTTGAGAGACTTTAATGCTCGAATTGCATGAGGCAATCAATGCTCATTCCTCAAAGAGTTTACAGCTTTCGTTGTGAGATGACAAGCAAGCTGGCAGCTTCAGATTCAGCTTCAGCTGGCAGCTCCAACTGTAGTTGCAGTTGCAGTTGCAGCCATTGTCTTGCTGGTTACGAGTGTGTGTGTGTGTGTGTGTGTTTGTGGTGCACAAACTTTTGCACAAACGTTGCACAAATCGAGCGAGTGAAGCGCAAAAAACCAGAAGGAGAAGAAAAGGAAAACGAGGAGGCAGCAAAAGCGTGCAACTTTGCTTTGCTTTTGTGTTGCATACTTTTGTGCGCTGCAGCAGCAGCAACTTCGTTTGCGCCCATTTGAAATTCATAAATGTGAGTGTGGGAGAGCCTACTAGTGTGTGTGTGTGTGCGTGATTGTGTGGCATATATTAGCATGCCTTGTGCAGCTGCATACATTTAGGGGAACGGGGGGAGCGACAACAACAGCAACAAGAAGAAAATGCGCACAATTGCTTATGAAATTGAGCAAACGAAATGGAAATGGAAATGGAAATGTGAAAATGCAAAATGGCAGCTAATGAGCGAAAGCGGCATCAGCCACTCGAATGTGTGCAAAAGTTGTGCTATATGTGTTAATTAGAAGTTGGCCATCACAACGAGCTAAATATCATGTTCACACACACACACTCGAAATGAAAGAGAGAGAGAGAAACTCATCAAGTGAGCGCAGTCAATCAGTCAACAGCTTGGCCCACAAAACAAGCCATTAAAAGTGGTTTAAAATGGCCAGAACAGAATAAGAGCAAAAGCGGTTAGCTGGCTCACAGATAAACATTGATGCGGGAGCAACAGGAACGAGAAGAAGAACGAGAACAAGCTAAACAAACTGCCAAACAAGTTTTTGGGGACAGCACAGGGAAAGTAAATATAAAAACTGACGGCGAAATTGAAGGCAAATGTTTAGTGCAGAGTTTAAAAAATAAAAGTGTCCCCCGGGCACATTTGGCAGCAGCAGGTGAGAGAGGGAAGAGTGAGGCAAAGGACTGGCATGTCCTTGCGCCCAACTTTAGTGCGACCCTCGCACCTGTCAGACGCCACGTGTAAAATGCTGCCAGCGGCAGTTTGACCCTCTCTCTCTCTTGTTCTCTCTCTGTGTGTGTGTTTGGGCTCATTTCTTTTGTATATCCATGTCCGCCGTTGTCCCTTTGTGAGTGTGTGTGTGCTCGCATGTAAATTGAAATGGGGCCAAAATGCCATTAAGAGTGTCGAGCAAAGTAACTCGCAACGAGCTCCCAGTTTATGTGCATTAAATTAAAAATTAACTGTCACCGGGGATGTATCGGCGGCCCAAGCAACAGGCAACTGGCAACTGGAAACCGAGAGACAACTGCCAACAATTGTGAGTTAAACGAACCTTTGTCAGGTGTAAATACAGCCACACATATACATTCATATATGCGTGCTGTTAATTGAATAGCTGTCTGGGTATGCGTAGTGAAAAGCGTCGAAAAATGCGAGACCTTTTCTTATTTAAGGAATGCTCTTTAGTAAAAGGAAATCTTTGCGAAAAAGTGTCATACTTTAATGATACATTTTAAATGTAGTAGTATATTAATATACTAAATAAAGCCTTGAGTATATTTTTTCTTTCCTTTCTTTTTAAAGGAAGCAAATCTTTGCGAACAATTTTCATATTTTAACTGCATATTTTAAATGGAATAGTTTATCGGTTTAACAAATATAGACTTTTGGTATATTTTAGTATTTTTTGTCAGTATATAAATTAGGTATATTTTAAGAATATAGTCGAGATCCTTTCAGACTTGTTTAAAATTATATTGCTAGATTTAAATAGCCATTTGAATTTGAAGTGATAATAATAATTTCTGTTCTATTTAATGAAAATAAATCTTTGCGAAAAAGTGTCATACTTTAATGATACATTTTAAATGTAGTAGTATATACAATTGTAGACTGCGGTATATTTGCATACTTGTTTATATCTATGTATATTGCTAGATATTAAATAAGAATTTAAAGGAATGATTTTAAATTGTTGTTTTTTTTACGTATACGCAATTATTTATTGAATACATTTTGATCCTTTTTAATGAAGAGATATCTTTGCGATGTGTTTTCAATGGTATATTTTTAATGTAATATATCAAAAAAACCTTCGGCTTATATTATATATATTAGCATTTTTTCAGTATAATAATTTAGTATATTTTGATAATAATTTTTTTGCTTTTAATGAAAATGTTTAACTTGTATATTTTGCTAGATTTTAAATAAGTATTTGCATTTGGAGTAATAATTGGAATTCGCAATTTTTTATTACGTATACGCATTTATTTATTGAATTAATTTCAGTGCTAAATATTTATTCTCATTTGTATTTTTTGCTATTATGAATTTATTGCTTTAATTAGCTATTCACGCCATTTCAAATTATTATATTTTGCTCGCTATTTTCCATTTTAAATTTCCCTTTCTTATCTAAGATCGCTGAACAATTAGCTAAATGTTTGTGCGTAGTAAATCTTGTCGTTGATCCTGCTGAGATATTTGGCTATCTGATGGTGAGTTTCACTTACGTTTGATTTGTTGTTAAGAGTTAAATGCCACATGGCCATTTGCCAACACCATTTGCGCACCATGCAACAGAGTCGGAGTAAATAAATTAAATTCTTGTGCCGTATTGAGGTTTGGGGAATATGTAAAACTTTCACCATGTGCAGCCTTGAATATGGTCGTTGATTCTCCGCTCTACTCTAGTCTACTCTACTCTACCTATGCGGAGGGGATAAGTTATTGTTGCTGTTGCCGTGTTGCAATAACAAACTCATGCTAATTGCTTTGCTAACAACTGGCAACGACAACTTGGACTTGCACTAAGACCAATGCCAAAGCGCAGCAACAACTATAAATATTACTAAAATGTGGCCAACAACAAGGAGTTGCAACCGGAAAGCCAAAGCTGCTGCAGAAGCACGCGCTCAAGACCAAGAAGACTTGTGTTGGCCTGGCCCAGGGCCACCTTTAATTACGACAGCAGAGCACAGAACACATACACAGACACACACACAGACACACACACACACACTCAGAGATACTGTTACAGAGTTAAGCTGACCAGCGGATACACGACGATTGACCTTTGCAGCTTAGGATGTTGCAGGCAGGTGCGACAGGTTGTGGCAGCAGGTGTGGCAAGTGGCGAAGAGTAACAGCAATAGCAACAGCAATGACTACACAGCTTGAGCTTATAAATTTGCACACGAACCGGCGATAATTGCTGGGAAATGAAATAAAAATGCAATTAAAGTCGACGACGACGATGTTGGCAACTCTGGTCCTTCTTCCTTTTAAATGAGCATTCAATTAAGAGGCGAGAGCACACTGGAGTCGGCTGTCAGGAGCCTGGCGCACTTGATGGCAACGTCGCCAATGCCATCGTCGGCATTTATAAAATGATTTTTATCTTTATCAAATTAGAAAACGACAACAACGTGAGCAACAACAGAGACTATCTGTCTATATATATATATGTATTTCTGTGTCTCCTCCTATCTTCGCTGACCAATTTCCAGCTTCAGTCAGCCGCATCTGCAGTGTCACAGCAATTAAAACTGTGCTGTGGCATTGTGGAGATTACATCGTAATGGGATGAGATGGAGGAATGAAGGGGGGAGTGGAGAGAGGCGGGGCGTGTGTTGCCTGGTCGTTTCTCCGGTCAGTGAACAACTGTTAAATGCTTTGAAGTTTATTCTCAGTTTCGCCAGACTGCTCACTGAATGAATGTATGAATGAGAAATTGGACGCAACTTGAATGTCAACCTCAACCTCAAGTCTCTACACATTTTAAGCAGCAATGTTAATGTGTCTTTTATAATTTAAATTGTAGTAAATCTTTCGGAAGAACTGCTCTTGATGACATGACTAGTTGCATTAGCAAAGCAATTAAATTAGTAAGATTAAAGACAGCTTGAATTATATGTAAATTTCAGAGCTGTGTTAATAATGTGGCTTATTCTTTTTTTGTGAAATATCCAAAGATTGTAGAATTTTCTGAAGAACCCATTAAAGTTTTCGTTTTTTTGACACTTCCAAAGATTGTAGAATTTGCTGAAAAGCACATTAAGGTTTTTATACCCGCTACCCATAGGGTAGAAGGGTATTATAACTTTGTGCCGACAGGAAATGTATGTAACAGGTAGAACGAGGGATCTCCGAGCCTATAAAGTATATATATTCTTGATCAGCATCAGCAGCCGAGACGATCCGTGTCCGTCTGTCCGTCCGTCCGTATGAAACACTGGATCTCAGAGACTATAAGAAATAGAGCTATAATTATTTTTCGACAGCATTTTTTATGTTTGCACGCAGATCAAGTTTGTTTAAAATTTTTGCCACGCCCCCTTCCGCTTCCGAAAATTAAAAAAAATCGAATAACAAGCATAATTTTAAAGCTAAAGCTGTAGTATTTATGAGTCCTGAAAATTTGATTGCGATCAGATAAAAATTGTGGAAGGTATTAAAGAAGGTGGAAGGTATTACAAATATTATAATCGTAATTAATTTATTAAATAAAAAATATATTCTTGAGCTTTCTTTAGCAACATTTAGTAAAAAGATTTTGCAATTTAATCCAGCGTCTAGTCTTTTAAATGTGGGCAACTTGCAATCAATAATACTCGTATTTATTCAGAATGCACTCACTCTAACCTTTGAGTTGGCTTTTGCATAACCTTCAAAACCTTTTAAGCGGCTTTACTTGCCCTTCAATCCCTAAAAACCACAACCCAAAACTGTCTCACTACCCTTTTCTCCCCTCTCTCTGCCTTCCTCAACCATTTGGTGAATAACTTGCCTATTGCATTTGATTCACTCAACAGAGGGGAGAAGATAGAATAGGGAATGAGGCAGGAGGAAGAACTAGATACACCTGATGCCTTTTTTTTTGCGGTTCCTTCGCTCAAAGTATTTCACTTGGCTGCATTTTGGCAGTGTCTACAGCCGATGGCATTGGTTGGCTTTTCTGGTTTTTCGGTGGCTTTAGTTTAGCACTCTCTCTGCTCTTCTCTTCCCTCTTCCCTCTCCACTCTTCACCGCACCGTCGGCGTCATGGATTATGCAAAAAGTTTTTCATTAATGTTGGATTTAGATATTTTTTCACGCTTTTCAACTCTTCCTCCTTTCTCCCCTCCGCTCTTCAGCTGGGGCGTTTTTTCGCCCAGTTGCCTCCACTTTTTTGCGTTTGGTTGTTGACAACGCAACTTTTGGGGTCCCAGGATACGTTAACTTTTGTCCTGTGCTGTGCTGCGCTGCGTTGCTGTTGTTGCGCTGTGTTGAGCTGTGCAGCGCAGTGCAATGAAAGCTGCCACAAACAACAAACAGCGATATTCAGACAACAAACAACAGCAGTCGAAACACGCAATGTTGCCACATGCAGCTAAAGCTACAGCAAAATCGTTGTTGCAACAAATTTGCCAAGCAAAACTTTTTTAGTTGCCATTTTGCCAGCAATAGAAATGAGTTTGCTAAACATTAAAACGATTTTCGGATCGAGCTCTGTTGCATTTGCGATTTCAAGGAATTTTTTTGATAACTCAAATCTATTTAACTTTGAAGTTTGGCATTCTTTTAATTACATTATGATGACAATTGGATGGAACTTTATTTGAGACTAAGATCTGATTAAATTAATTATGTATTTAAAGCAATTATGTAGTTAAACTGTTTAGAATAAATTCATAAAAGTGATGTCATTAAAATTATGAATATATTCAGGTTATTATTCTAGAATATTTGTTTGGCTTGCTAAATGCAAAATATTCACATTTTTCTATTATTATATGTTTATTTTCCTCCCTCATTATTTTGACTTAATTTGTAATTGATATTCAAATAAAATATGATGATAATGAAAATAAAAAATGAGAATGAATGACAATAAAAAACACTTTTGCAGTTTATGCTTTCAGCACTTAATAAACTTTAGTTTGGCAAGTAATTATTTAAGGAATAAATTTATTAATGTGACCATATAGTAATTCATAAAAATCATTTATTTATTCAGGCTATTTTCCGTGAATATTGCCTTTGATTTCTTTTGCTGTTTTGGTTTATTTTGATATCTTAAGAATTTGATTTCGTTCAGTGTATTTACACATTCTTCAACAAGACTCACTTTTAGCGCAAACTTTTCCGGTTTCTTTCTTTACTCATATAACATTTTTTATGGTCTTATGTTTATACCCAGTAAAACTGACCTGAAAAGGGGTTTATAGTCGTGTGTAACAATAGAAAAACTAATTAGTTTTTTTTTAAATTTACGACCATAGTTATCGCACTCTGATTCTATAACAACTAATTTTGTAAAATAGCTGGTTAAGTAATTGTGCAAACTGAATACTAAAAAAAAGACGTAGGATATGAGTTCGTCTAATACTTTTGACTTTAGTGTTTTAACTTCACTTTTTTTTGGTTTTTGTCGTATGGTGGTTTGGTTAGTTTTGGTGGTTGATTCTTTTGAGACACTTTTGCTGCTTTACAGTGCAAATTGTTGGGTTTTGCCCGCTTTTTCGCTGGAGGTTTTTCGCTGTACGTTTCTTTTTTTTCGAAGGGCTTTTTTCGGTGGGGTTTTTGGGTTTTATTTTTTTTTTTTGTTTTCTTTTGTGGCGTTTTCGATTTGTCTTGCTACATCCGCTCAGCTTGGCGAGCGCCCTCTTCATTTCCTGCTCCCTTTTTGCACACGCTTCAGCATTTATTTGAGTGTGTAAAGTTTTCTTACTTAAATTCTTTTTTCGGCATTTTTCGGCAAAGCGTTAGTGGGGGGGAAGGAAGGGTTCAGAGCTGTGGCTGTGGCAATTTCAGAAAGTCTCCTTTCTTCCTGTTCCCATTTCATGGCAACTTTGATAGTTTTGTCAAAAGTTTTTATTGCGATTTGTTGCAGTCGTGTAAAAGTAATGCTACCAAAACCAGCAAACAAAAGCAAGGCAAGCAACTGAAAAAAGTAGTTGAAGAAAAATTTGGAATCCCCAATTGATATTTCTGTTTTCTGTATGTGACAAAACAAAAAAAAATGGAAAAAAATAAACCAAGTAGAAATGTGAACATCAACTACTCTCAACTCTTTGTTGTAAAAATGCTGCTGCTGTCTTAAATCGTCTTTAAACATTTATTAGCTACACTCTACACTTTTGATTATTAGTTACTGCTTGTTGGCTATTTGTTATCACAATTCTCGATGACCACCACATCGCCATAATTGGGCGGCGGTGTCTCGGGGCGTGCCGCTCCCGCCTCCACAACGTCCGTGTAGAAGCGAGACGTTGACACCGGCGGAGACTCGGGACTGCTCGACTCTCGATCGCGACTGCTGAACAGATTGCTGCGACTCAGTCGCCTGATGAGCGTCGCCGTGTTCTGGTTTATGGTGCGATAGTACTGATGTCTTGCTGGGCGGCCAAAGAGTCGCGACACAAAGTTATCCTCGGGTCCATAGGGTTGCCTCACCAAGGCTCTTGATGGGGCATTGCGGCTTCGTTGTGGATTAGAGCGACGCGGATGGCGGGAGCGAGGAGGTGGTGCCCAGGTGTGAATTGTGGGCAGCTGCTGTTGCGAGGAGTTTAGGGTGGCTGAGAAGAGATCAAAATAAATGTTAAATAGTGTAAATTGAATGATTAGGCAGGATACAAATGCCAGATTAATTTTGGTAATAAGGTAAATTGAGCGAAAAGATCACACATTATTTGTATTGAAATGTCATGAAGGGAGTGATTGCTTTTGGTTCCCAAACACAGATTGAAATTTTCAACTTGAAAAGCACACTTAAGTTTAATTTTGTTTGGAAATAATCGGAGGAACAGGAATTGAGCGAATGAAAATTAAGTAGAAATACATATGAGCTTTACATTTAGATTCGATACTAACGCAATAGCTTTTACTTAGTCGAGTTTTTCGAAAGCACATTTAAGCTTTAACAAATATTCAGTTTGAAGCTTTTGTAAGCTTTTCTTTAGTAGAATAGTGGGGAAGTCCATGCAAGCTTAAACTAATATTTTTAAAATAAATGCACTTTTAAGCTTTAGGGAACATTCTATTAGCCGAATACCTCGAAAGCACATTAAATAGTTCGAAAGCACATCAAGTGCAATTTGAAGCATGTGTAAGTCTTTCGCTAGCCGAATGGATCGAAAGCACATAAAAGCTTTAATTAATTCCAACCAAAAGCAAATGAAAGCGTTGGCTTGTGATTAAATAATTTTGAGCAAGTAGCTGCTGCTTAATAAAGTATATAATATTAAAACAAAATGAATTGCATTAAAGACACTTTAAATCTCTTGAAATCTGATTTCAAATCGCATTAAAGCTTTTATACGAAATACTTTAGGTTGCCAAATCAGCAAGAGTAAGTCTCGGATTATTAATTAAGTAATCTTCGTGTTTCATTTGGGCGCATGAAAAAGAATTCACTTAACGCCCAATTCTTGGCGCAGCTCATTTCTCATTTGGCAGGCAAGATTAATTGAATGTTGTTCGCTTTAAACGAGCCACTTTGTGTGGATGTCATGTTGTGTTACATTGTTGCTTTGTAACGTGTAACGTGTTTGTTACTCACATGTTTCACCGCCGTCTGCCGTCGTTTGCTGTCGCTTCTTTCGCAGCTCGCAGCCGCTTTTCACGCACAAAGCGAAACTGATGATGAAAATGACCATACAGATGCCGGTGGCAGCGCCCACTGCAAAGGCCAGCTTCACATCGTCCTCGTCAAAGGAGTGCGTGCCTGGCACCTGGTCAGCACCTGGCTGAGCCGCTCCTCCAGAGAGCAGCTCGTGACTGACGCGCTCCAGGCAATTGCGATAGCGCAGGCAAAGCAACTCCCGATTGCCCTCGCACACATCGATAAGTGTCGACAACTCTTCCTCGTTTTGCTGTCGCTGCTCTTCCGCCTCCTCCTCCTCCTCCACTTTTTGCTCGTCCGATTCGTCGGGCAACTCGCGCCACACTTCCGCCACAGGTTTGGGTTCGTCATCCGAGTGCTGTTCCTCCAATCGCTCAAATTTGAGTGGTTCATCAGAGGTCGTGTCAAGCTGCACATCAAGCGGATGTGTTTGCGGCTTCTCCTCGAAGCAATCGCTCATGCTGAGGCTCACACCTCGCACACTCAGCCAGGTGGCGACCTTTCCCAACGCACGATCGCAGTTGAGTGGATTCTCCTCGATGTTGAGCGAGGCCAGATATCGCGGTGCATGGAACACATTGATGCTGAGTGTTATCAGCATATTCTGTGCCACATCCAGCTGACGCAACTCTGGCAAAGCACTCAGCGTCTCTGAACTCAACTGATTGATCTGTGCATTGCGCAGATTGAGGGAGCGCAGTGAAACACTTCTTAGAAGAGGACCACTGCCTAAGGTGGCAAGTTTATTGCCCTCCAGATTGAGGTGCATCAGCTGCGAGTTTGTCTCCAGCAAATGCTCGTCCACCTGCTCCAGCCAGTTGAAGGAGAGATCGAGCGAACGCAGGCGACGCAGCTTGGCAAAGGCATCCACATGAAGCGTGTGAATGGCATTGTGAGCCAGCGTGAGATTGATCAAGTGCACGGTGGTCTAGAGGGGGAGAAAAGAGAGGAGAGATATTAATATAGGTGATGAATTAATTGAAGATATTTTAGCAATGTAATCAGAAATTGTATTTAATAATTGGTAAACATTTTAAAAATAGACAATGTGAAAGAAAATTGTATAAGATTTTCTTATACTATTTCCTTTTTCCTTTTACCTATTAAAATTACATACAGTATGAAGTTTTCTACCTAAGAATACAAAGACTTTGAAGATCAGAGACAATATCTTTGAAATGTTACTGTTGCTTAACAGCTCCTTAACAGAGCCTCTACAGGTCTATGCTTCGCTTTCCTAAGTACACTCGGTTCTACCTACTTTTGGTTACATTTCTATCGGTCAAAACTTAGTATTAATGATTCAAATACAACTAGAAAGTTGAGGAAAAGATTCTATAAAACTGTTTTGCGTGGGTTAAATATTGTTTACATTTTCAGAAACAAATTTCCTAATATGTAATCCTGCTATACATCCTTTGACTAAGGCTGTGAAAGATGATGTGATAATAGACTTATTATATTAAAATTAAATTGCAATTGTAAAGTCTTTATCTAATTGTTGTTAAAGAGGATGCATTGTTAGTCACATTATCATATTCAAATTAGTTTGCTGTTGTAAAGACTTTATCTAAAATAATTTCATAATTTCATAAGATAGTCACAGCAGCAATTAGGAGCGGGAGTTCCCTCATTGAGTCACTGTTCTATTGCAGGGAATATAAAACACACAAAAAAAGTGCTGACAAACTCTGTGAGAAACTCACCTCAAAACAATCGGCGTCAATGTTGGTGATATCATTGTAGCTCAAATCCAAGAGCTCCACACTTTTAGGCATTTCAATGCTGGCGCTTATCAAGCGTTTGGCGCTACGCAAAAGTAAAGAGAGAGACAGTAAAATAGAGAGAAGGGAAAAAAGTAAAAGTAATATTTGAAGACTCACCTGCATATGGCGCGATTACGTTGTGCATATAGATCACAGTGACAGACGCTGGGACAGTTGAGCTGAAGTTGGGTCTTGCTGCGACAGACCTGAAGAACAACGCAGAGCAGGAGCCCCACGTAGAGTAATATCTGCTTGAGGCCTAACCACATTTTAGGCTGGATCACACATTGTAGTGCCATAGAAGTTGAGGGCGTTTCCTTTCTATTTGTATTTCCAAACAACTCAGTTAGTTGTTGAGCATTTTTGTGGGTGCTCTCGTCTTGCGCACCACCTTTCAATCAACGACTAACAAAAAACTGAAACGGGGCAAACTTGCAGTACAAACATGACTAAGAGTGGCGGTGCTTCCAGTCAATGGGGAAGTTAAATCGAAGTTGAAATTACTTAACTTTAACATCTAGCAACCGAACGTGGTAAAAGATACGCTCGACTTTTACTCATTTGTAGCGCAGAGTTTCCAAGGCGATAAGATAAGCTGATTGCCGCTTATCGAAAACAGTTGTTAGAACGAAATGCAAAGATCAGGGGGGGAGATCTCTTTGTTTGCCTCCAATTTGTTGGCAAGTGCAGGTGTTGCCTCACAGCTGAGAGAAAGAGAGAGCGACTGGAAGCGTTTCATTAACAATAAATGGAGCGCTGCTGTTGTTAATTGCTCTGATTTTATAACCAAAAACATTACGACGCCAACGAAAGTGTTTTTCTCAATGAGAACGTGCGCTGTGATAAACTATGAGTTGCTCCTTCCGATTCATAAAGTATAATCATATTTGGATCAATGTCTTTTGCTAAAAGATAATACGAACAATACGAAAGTCTTGTTCTTGTTCTATACTTTTTTACTGAAGCAAGCTCTAACAATAACATATATATTTTACATAGTTTGTCCTGTTATTCTTCTATTCTTTTAACTGCAATTTCAGTTCGTAAAATATTTTATTTACATTTATATTTTTCATTGAAGTAGATCAAAACATAATCAACAAAAATTCTATAATATTTATTTAATCTACATTTTCAATGGACATTTGTACATTGTATTGAGGCGAATTATATCTCCATCGCTTAGTGCAATTCGTTGTCCCATTTTAGCCTGACCCTTCGGATCTAAAGCTATAATAGTTGCCTCTCCATTCTTAGAGAACGCCAAAGAACTATAGTGCAGAATGCTTGAATAATCGTAAGGCACATCAAAGTCACCAACTTGATCTTCGGTGTACTTCTTAAAACTGTTTTCCCTGCCCTCAGTAATATTCTCCTCCACAACATTCACAAATTCATCGCGATTAGGCGAGCATTGCTGATGATGGAAGCCCAGCGTATGCAGAAATTCGTGTTGAATTGTGCCCAACCTAAAGCAACCGGTGTCAATGGGAGCTATTTTCAATTTGACCGTCTGCTCTCCTCTCTTATAACCAACATACGAACTACAACCAGTCGCTGATGTTATAACAGAAACATAGTTCAAAGTGTCCACAGTTGCAGGCAAAAAGCGAATGCAGGAAGCACGTTCAATCAGCCTCATGCCAAGCTCAATATGAGCCGCATGCTCAGCATCTAAAAAGATACAAAATTTGAATAAGAAGTGTGAAAATTATTTCCTTCAGAAGCACCTACCGAATTCCTCGGAGATCTTGTAGTAAACAGTCGCATTGGGCCAGTGAAGAGTTGGCGACAATTCTCCATTCCTCAGCACTTCTATTTCCATGTCACCTTGAAAGTAACCCGCAGTCAGCTCTGGATCAGTTTCCTCCATGGTCACGCTGAGTGGCGCCGTTGAGGCATCCAAGCAGAGGCAAGCCAGCCATAAGGCGACGAACTTACTCCTCGGAATGAACATTTTCGAATAGTCCATTGGAAATAGCATTTAGACTAATTGAACCCTAATTGCGATTAAATTTTACCCAGCTTATCACAGCTCGATTAGGTTTTCTTAATCAAAAAGTATAATTCCCTTATATATATCCCTTAGTTGAAGGTTTATTGGGCAATTGAATTGCTTTGTTTATTGCTTTTTGACGAACGTAAATTGTGAAATGAATTTACAGCTAAAATCGAAATTGAAAACAATGAAGATTGCCAGATTAATATTATATATTTTTGCAATTATTTCTACAGTCAGAGAAACTCTTGAATATATTTTCTGTATAGAAATAATTCAAAGAATGTATGAAAAAGAATCAGCAATTTGAACTTCCAAACTTGTGCTCTAAAAATATTATAACTAATTGCAATTGTATTTGAATGGATATTAAGTATACGTAGCGTACAAAATGGTACAAAGAAACTTCTACATCCTTTACATTTGCAATGGACATTTGTACATTGTATTGAGGCGAATAATATCTCCATCGCTTAGTGCAATTCGTTGTCCCATTTTAGCCTGACCCTCCGGATCTAAAGCTATAATAGTTGCCTCTCCATTCTTGGAGAACGCCATGGAACTATAGTGCAGAATGCTTGAATAGTCGTAAGGCACATCAAAGTCACCAACTCGATCTTCGGTGTACTTCTTAAAATTGTTTTCCCTGCCCTCAGTAATATTCTCCTCCACAACATTCACAAATTCATCGCGATTAGGCGAGCATTGCTGATGATGGAAGCCCAGCGTATGCAAAAATTCGTGCTGAATTGTGCCCAACTTAAAGCAGCCTAAGTCGATGGGAGCAATTTTCAATTTGACCGTCTGCTCTCCTCCCTTATAACCGACCTTCGAACTACAACCAGAATCTGATGTTATAACAGAAACATAGTTCAAAGTGTCCACAGTTGCAGGCAAAAAGCGAATGCAGGAAGCACGTTCAATCAGCCTCATGCCAAGCTCAATATGAGCCACATGCTCAGCATCTAAAAAAGAAGAGATTTTAAATAAGAAGTGTGAAAGTTATTTCTTTCAGAAGCACCTACCGAATTCCTCTGAGATCTTGTAGTAAACAGTGGCATTGGGCCAGTGAAGAGTAGGCGACAATTCTCCATTCTTGAGCACCTCTATTTCCATGTCACCTTGAAAGTAACCCGCAGTCAGCTCTGGATCAGTTTCCTCCATGGTCATGCTGAGTGGCGCCGTTGAGGCGCCTAGGCAGAGGCAAGCCAGCAATAAGGCGACGAACTTACTCCTCGGACTGAACATTTTTGACTAATCCATTGGAAATACCAATTAGACTAATTGAACCCTAATTACGATTAAATTTTGCCCAACTTATCGCAGCTCGATTAGGTTTTCTTAATCAAAAAGTATAATTCCTTTATGGTTTTTTAAAATGTGCATATGATATGACATAGAGTTGAAGGTTTATTGGGCATTTGAATTGCTTTGTTTATTGCTCTTTGACGAACGTAAATTGTGAAATTAATTTACAGCTAAAGTCACAATTGAAGACAATGAAGATTGCCAGATTAATATTATCTATTTTTGCAGTTATTTCTACAGTCAGAGAAACTCTTGAATATATTTTCTGTATAGAAATAATTCAAAGAATGTATGAAAAAGAATCAGCAATTTGAACTTCCAAACAGTCTACACTTGTGCACTAAAAAGATTAGAACTAATTGCAATTGTATTTGAATGGATACAAGGTATTAAGTATACGTAGCGTACAAAATGGTACAAAGAATCTTCTACATCCTTTACATTTGCAATGGACATTTGTACATTGTATTGAGGCGAATAATATCTCCATCGCTTAGTGCAATTCGTTGTCCCATTTGATCTTGACCCTCCGGATCTAAAGCTATAATAGTTGCCTCTCCATTCTTAGAGAACGCCATGGAACTATAGTGCAGAACGCTTGAATAGTCGTATGGCACATCAAAGTCGCCAACTTGATCTTCGGTGTACTTCTTGAAATTGTGCTCCTTTCCCTCGGTAATATTCTCTTCCACAACATTCACAAATTCATCGCGATTCGGCGAACATTGCTGATGATGGAAGCCCAGCGAATGCAGAAATTCGTGTTGAATTGTGCCCAACCTAAAGCAACCGGTGTCAATGGGAGCTATTTTCAATTTGACCGTCTGCTCTCCTCCGATGTAACCGACCTTCGAACTGCAACCAGTCTCTGAAGTTGTAACAAAAACATAGTCCAAGGTCTCCGCAGTGGCGGGCAAAAAGCGAATGCAGGAAGCGCGTTCAATCAGCCTCATGCCAATCTCAATATGAGCCGCATGCTCAGCATCTAAAAAATATACACAATTTATATAAGAAGTCTAAAAATTATTTCCTTCAGAAGCACCTACCGAATTCCCCTGAGATCTTGTAGTAAACAGTGGCATTTGGCCAGTGAAGAGTTGGCGACAATTCTCCATTCCTCAGCACTTCTATTTCCATGTCACCTTGAAAGTAACCCGCAGTCAGCTCTGGATCATTTTCCTCCATGGTCATGCTGAGTGGCGCCATTGAGGCACCCAAGCAGAGGCAACTCAGCAATAAGGCGACGAACTTACTCTTCGGACTGAACATTTTCGACTAGTCCATTGGAAATAGCAATTAGACTAATTGAAGCCTAATTGCGATTAATTTTTGCACAGCTTATCGCAGCTCGATTAGGTTTTCTTAATCAAAAAGTATAATTCCTTTATGGTTGTTTAAAATGTGCATTTGATATCACTTAGAGTTGAAGGTTTATTTTGCAATTGAATTGCTTTGTTTATTGCTCTTTGACGAACGTAAATTGTGAAATGAAGTCAAAATTGAAGACAATGAAGATTGCCAGATTTTATATTTTATATATGGTTTTTATCTATTTTTGCAATTATTTGTACAGTCAGAGAAACGTTTGAATATATTTATTGTATAAAAATAAGTCAAAAAGTTTATTTTTATGTGTATTAAAAGAATCACCAAACAATCTACACTTGTGTATTAAAAATCTAAAAAGTTAATTGCAATTGTATTTGAATGGATATTAAGTATACGTAAGCGTACAAAATGGTTACGAAATTGGCATGAAATTTTAAATATAATTAAGTAATATAGCAAATGTTGAATTTGGTATATTTTTAGTATTTTGTGGTATATCAATACTTGGTATATATACTAATAATTAGTATATATTATATCAATATACCAAACACAGCCCTCGGTATTTTTTTTTTAATAATCTTGGTATATTTTCGGTATATTAATTGCTATATAATTTATCAATATATATTTTTACGGTATATTTATTTTCAATGTTACTACCGCACTGTTTTGCTATTACTAATGTGTAGCGGGTATTTCACACTCAAGCACACTCGGCTGTAGCACTCTTAAACGTTTTTTTTTTAAATGCCAAGAAATATGCAAAAATGTGTAGGTTTTATCTATACTTTTTTAAATACTTAATTTTAGTTTCTCAGCATTAAATATTTGTTTGTCTAAAGCTTCAATGAAACTTCAAAGAAATTAAGTATACGTAAAGATAAGTAACATTGATTTTTAAATTAGCTTTATGTATTCTTAATTCTGCCTGCTTGGTTTACAATTTTTATATAAATTAAGACTATGTAAATACAAATATTTTTAAGTTTATGTATTCTAAAACCGTGTTAAATAATTTATCAATCTTTTTACTGAACATGCGCGGTATTTGGCTGTAAAGTCAAACAAGAGTCATAAAGAGATTTGTGGTTTTAGTGCAAGATGAATATGCAAGCCACATGCTAGGGTAACAAGTCCCGGAATAGCCAAAGCTGAAGTTCTCCCTCCGCCCACTTTACACACACTCCACACTCCACTCAGACAAACGCTGTTGAGAGAATGAGAGGCACACTCGCCACACTCCGCTGGTGGAATGAAACACTTCCATCCGTTGCATCTGCAACGAAAAAAATGAAGAGAGAAAAAAAAAAGAAACTTGAAGTCCGGCCTGGGGCCAGTTGCTACAAGTTGATCGTTAACCAGGACGCGACGTTGACTCGAGGCTACTTAACAGCACAGCTTGAGCTTCCGGTGCTGCTTCAGTTCAGTTCAGTTCAGTGTTCAGCTCAGTTCTGTTCTGTTCTTGTGTGGCTGGTGAGTTGCAGTCGGTTGTTGTCCCAGGCCAAGATGTAATGGCCGCAAATCCACTTGCCTCCCCATCTCATCGTCGTCGTCGTCGTCGTCGTCCGTTTGCGACTTGCTTCCGCACTCGGTTTGTTGCCTTTAATTTATGGCCATGGCCTGGCGCGCCTCAGTGACAGACGACGACGACGACGGCGGCGGCGGCGTCTCTTGTCAGTCGTTGGGTTGGGCGTGCCTCTGCTTGCCACATCCGCTGTTTGTTTGGGGCCACCTCTCACCTCCTGCTTTATTCATACACATGCAGCCCACCGATCGCCACAATGCGAGAGATGCAGCAAGACTACGAAAATGAGAAGAAGAAGAAAAAGGAGCAAATTCTGAACAAACTTTTTCACACACATTCAGCCGGCGCAGTTTTCGTAGTCGCATCGTCGGAAATAGTTAACTTTTATATGCATTTCAAACCAGAAACTTTTGCATTCAAACTTTATTAAAATTACGTTTGATGCTTGTCCAATTGCCACACCCCCAACTCCTCTGCTCCCTCTCAGCTCTTCGCCTTCATTTTGATCCCAATTGTACCCATTTTATTTGGCCAACCCCATTTTTACCCTTGCTATGCTTTTAAGTCTGCATTTGGTTTCGCTTTTTTCAATTTCTATTTGCAGCATTGTCGGTTGCCATCCCCGCTCCGCAGCTCGTTCGGCAGCTCTTTGTTTGCTTGTATTTGTTAAAACTCTCCAAATTGGGCATATTTGCTATATCATTGACTGATTTTTAGCTGCAAATGAAATGCAAAACATTCTTGTGACTGTCTGAGATGAAAGTGTTTTCTTAAGTTCTTTTTGCGCTCATTGATTCCGTTCTTATTTAGAATATTCTGTAACGCATGTTCATACTTTCGGGATAAAATTTCCTTAATAGATTTCCAAGTAATTAAGCATATTGATTCTTGCGGGTTTTCTGAACATTGACTCCATATCATTGAGTCACTTTTTCTTCAAATAAATTGCAAAGGAATATGTGAGATACACAGCCTTTTAGTTGAAGTTTTCTTATTCCCAATATTATTAGTATGCTTTGCTTATTTGCTCATAACATACATTTCACAGTAATTCGGTTTAAATTACATTACGGATTTTCTGCAATTGATTCACATAAATTTCGTTAGCTACTCTAAACTGTTTTAAAATGCAGATTGTCATTAATTTAATCCGCAATAAATCATATGTTTTTATTAAAGCAAACAATGATTTGTGTTTTAGAGAAACGCATTTGAAGCAGTGGGAAATTAATTGTTTTCAAAAGATACTTTGACTTGATAAATTAATATGAATTCATTTGAAATTGAGTTAAGTGGAAATTAATTCAGTTTAATTCCAAATTATTTATTATCTAGTTAATTTTATCAAGCGTATTTGTAGTTCGTGGCATTTGAAATAGTTTTGGCCTTTTGACTTGTTTTAGCAGCACATTTGCATTATTGTTTTGACTGCTGGCGCTTTTTGTGGCATCATCTTCCCAGCAGTGGCAGCATCAGCCATTTGGACCCGCAGTTGCAAGCGGTGCAGTCTCCTCTCTCTCTCTACAAAAGCCGTTCGCACTAATGACCGACATTGCTTCCTAATTACAAAAGTTTTGCATGCACTCGCTGCACTCGTCGAGGGTTGATTTTTCGTCAGTTTTTTTGTGGGGGGAAAAGGAGAGTGGCGAAAAAAACTTTGCAGTTTATTTTATTTCCTTTATTTAATGTTCGAGTGCTTAAAGTTGAGCCTTTCATTTCATTTGGGTCTGCAGCAGGACAGCGACTGACTAACGGCTCCATTAACTGAACGTGGCTGCAACACGATGACCATGAAGAAGAACAAGAGCAAGAAGACGACAGAACCGCGCTACACATGTTTGGGCTGTAGTTGAGAGTGTGAGAGAGATAGATAAATGAAAAAAGAGAGAGAGAGAGGGAAAGAGTTGGGTCTGCAGCACGCGCAGAGGCGCATATGTCATGTGACACATGTGGCAACGAGTCAGGACAGGCTGCAGGCCAAACCAGAGACACACACACAGAGAGACAACCAGATAGACGAATGGACAGTGGGCACAATGGGTACATGGGGACAGTGGGACAGGCACACTTAATGATAAACAATGCTTGCGGTCAGTTTAACATGCCGCGCTATTACCCCCAAACACTAACCCTTACACTACTTCCACTGTCCGCTCCCCTCACTGCCCTCACCCCTCTAACACACTCAGCCTCTGACACCCACATAACGAGTGGACAATTTACACACATGCTGAAACTGGCCAACAGAGGGCGCCAGTGCTAGCACGAGAAAAAAATGAAACAAGATATCAAAGGGCAACATGCAAATGACGACGGCTCAATGCGCTATGTAAAGTTGTTAGAGGATGGCAGATGTTTATTGCTTTTTCAAAGTTTATAATTTATTCAAAGTATAGAGAAGTATTCACTCAACTGAATTATACTGAATACGAGTCATTGGAAATAGTTTTCTTTGGGAAAAGTGCCTTTAAAAATACTATCTTTGATTTAACTTAAAGTTTAATTTAAAGTTTGAGAAATATTCGTTGAACATTATACTGTACTAAATAGTAATCATTCGAAATAGTTTACTTTGGGAGAAGTTCTTTATACTTTATAATATATAATATGTACTCTTCTAACTCTAAATTGAATACTGAATGTGTGAACAAATAAATGAAATTTAAATTATAGCGAAATATCCATTGTATATTATACTAAATTGTACTCAGTAGAAATTATTTAAAATAGTTTTCGTTGGGAAAAGTTCTTTATAACATTCTGAATACTAATTCTAATACTAAATTAAATACTGAATATAATATAATAGGATGCTCTCTTAATTAATCTAACGAGATATTTCAATGTGGATCTTATTAGTTGTTGTTTACGTTATACTTTTAGTATTAGTTAACTTCTAAACTTCTTTCAGTTAGACAATAACATTAAAAAAGAGATAAACATTACTGTTGATGACTGATTGGAAAGATTCTATATATTTTGACAGCACTTTTATTGTATGAACACAAAATTTATTGTATAACTGAAGTACCTTTCATGCGTTAGGGAATTATACCCTACACATGCTCGTAACAAGCTGGCAAGCAAAGCAAGAAGAGCGAGAATGGCAAAAACAACATGCTTAAAAGAGCAGTAAATGAGAATTTATCCACTTGCTGACCAGCACACACACACACACACACACACATACGTAACACTCACACACACTCAGAAAGAGAGCGAGTCGACTGGGATACACGCACATCGTAAAGTTTTAATCGGATGTTGTCCAGCTTTACATGACGCCATCTACTGGCTTAGAGTGCAATATCCTGTGGCACGCGATAACATCGCATACACTGTGTGTGTGTTTGTGTGTGTGTGTGTGCTGGCAATGACAAAGCGGGGCTCAGAGGAAGGAGAGTGAATGCAGAGATACACACACACACACTCACACTCATACACTCCCTATTCACCATTCACACAGTCGCAGTTGTGCGTTGTTTATGCCGGGACAAAACGCTTTTGGCCCTTTGCCGTTTGATGGCATTCGGCATCGCTATGAACTCGAGCCACGCACTGCCACAATGCCTGCCACATGGCGCACAACAAAGACTAGACACAGCTTGCCACCTTCTTGCCCTCCGCACTCTCTCTCTTTGTTGCCTTGCTTGCTTGCAACGTGGAAACAGTTGCCACAAAAGGCTTAAAAAGTGCTCACAAAAAATCAGCAGCCAGTGAAATGTGTTGTTTTTGCTCGCCTAAACAGACAGACAGACAGACTGATAGAAAAGTGGCATCATAGTGTGGCAGCAACGGGGGGAGAGTGTTGCCACACGCACACTTGGCCTGACCAATGGCTAGAGTGAAGGCAACAACTAAAGCAACAACAACAACAACAACTATAGCGGCAACGTCGTTGTCATTGTCGTGACAGGAAATTAAGATGAATGTGGCGAACAAACTGCACAGCTCCAAAACTGGACGTGGCTAGCCAAGTTTTAGCCAAGAGGGAAAGAGTATAGTGAAGTGTAGTGTAGTGTGTGTGTTTGTGTGCTGTGTGTAGTGTAGTTACTATTTCGACTTGCTTTACTCTTTTGCTTTTTCCCTTGTTTGTGTTGTTTGTCACTGTTGCTGTTGCTGTTGCTTTTGCTGTTCCTGCTGCTTGACGGCCTCTTAAAATATTCATAACACAAACTGTTGCCACTATCTGCTGCAGCCAAGCCGCAAATGTGCCACCAGCGGGTGGCAGCTCCCAGCAGAGTGCAGGGAAACAAGGAGAAAACGCAGGGAGGAGAAACTGTTGCAGGGACTCTAACAAATGGCTGTGTTGTGTGCAAAAGTTGCACGTTTGAATTAATTGATTTTTATGAATTAGCCAAGTGAGTTAAGTTTCTTTTTTACGCTTGAAACAACGCTTGAATTCCTGGGAGAATAAGTGTTGCAATGCAGTAGAAAAGTGCTGTGGAAGGAAGGGAATTCATTAGAGGGTGCAGTGCAGAACGTTTTAAGGACTTAAGAAAGGATGGTGTGGTATACTCGTATACATTCTTCTTTGTGTTCTTGGTTTGAAGAAACAACAATTTTCTTAAATTCATCATTAATGGTGCCTCTTTTTGGGCTGGAAGAAAGTCTTTGAATCGTAGTAAATTAAATGTACGTTTTCCAAGTACATTATTCCACAGAAATGACCTGATATTATAATTAAATTCAGCTCTTCAAAATATATTATTATGAGAAGCGAGATTCAATGAATTCTGGTTATTAAAAAGATTAAGACCTATTATGTTTTCTTTGAAAAGAAATAATGACGAATGTTTATTGTCTTTTGTTAGTTCTAATATACTTTAGAAGTTCGGAGATATACGAAGTAAATCGTGGATTTCAAAATTACAATCTGTATATTCAGAAAATACTTTTGTCTATTAAAAAAACTTCAACTCCAAAATTGTGCTTTTTGCTTAAGCTGACAATTTGGAATGTTTCTATAGTATATTTTTAATGTATTATTAATCAGTTTACCAAATATATAATAGTTTTTGGTATTAGTATATTTTTTGAATGTACTACTTTTTTATGATACCAATTTAGAGCCTTTGGAATATTTTAGTATATTTTGTGGAATATGGTTGTGTTGTAGATGGGTAGCGAGTATCTCACTTCACTGTAGCTTTCTTACTTGTTTAAGTATGTGATCAATCTACTTTTGTTCTGTTCTCATTTAAGAATAACTTCTGAAAATAATCGATAGTTGGTATTTTCCTGTATATCTTTATAGATTGAATGTCTTGTTTTTGTAAGCATATTTTACATACTGCGTACTTTTTTTATTTTAATCTGCTGGTCTTACCATTATTTAAATGTTGCCTTTCTGTAATACATTCTTAAGTATGTTATATCTAGTTATTGACCTTGGTCAAGATATCTGTCAGCTTTTCGTTTAGAGCAATCTGTTTAGTTTTGCAACAAAGTTGTAAATGTTTAGGCACAAGTTGTGCCTTTGCTACTACGAGTATATTCGGGGTTTGTGGCTTTGCTCTGCTGATGGAAAAGTTTCCAATTGAAATTGCAGTGGAAAGTTGAGTATTCAGTTATTCGTTTACCTAATGTTTACAATTGTTGTTGACTTTACGCAAAAGTTGTTTCGGAATCTACTCAAATATTTAAGGACCAAGCGATTACATTGGTTGAATTAGCCCGAAATTATCATTAAACTTTCAACAGTTTCCGTTTTCTGGGGATAATAACTTAATTGAGCCATTGCATGCATGGCGAAGCTCATTAAAAAGTTGAGCAACTGTCTTCACAAAATGATTACACTACTCAGAGAAAGCTTCTTATAAAAGAAATTGTGAACTTGCTGCTCGATTATAGTTCTCGACATGGCTCGTTACACTCCTCTACTCGCTGATGGCCAACGCGTGAAACTCTCCTGGCCATTGTGGCTGTTTCGCTTCAATCACATCTTCTGGCCACTGGATGAAAGAACCTCAGCGAATGGGCGACGCTTTGATTACTTCCTTGCGGCGCTCGCTTGGGCTGCTCTTATGTTGCACAACGATTTCGAGTTGCGCTATTTGCTTAGCCAAATAAATAATTTGGATCTTCTGCTCGCCGGTGTGCCGACTTATCTCATCCTAGTCGAGGGACAATTGCGAAGTGTTCACATTCTGATGCATCGCGAGCAGTTGCGAAAAGTTCTCCAGAACTTCTTCAGCTCCATCTATGTGGAGGCCAAGAAGGAGCCGCTCATCTATGAAGGCATCCAAAGGAAACTTCGCTTGAATCGTGTTGTGTGTGCTCTCTATTTAGCCACCGTCTCGGGTTACGTTCTGGCGCCTATTATGATGTTGTTGCGTGGACGCAAGGATTATCTCTTCTCCATGATTCCGGCGTTCGATGTGAATCCTCTCTACATCTTTGTGCCGTTCACATTGAGCAGCGTCTATGTGGCACTCCAGATAGTCACAATGGTATTCGGGGAGCTCGCTTTGGTCTGCGAACTGATGGCGCATCTCAATGGACGTTTTCGGGTGATAAAGCGCGATTTGGATGCAGCTATAGAGAAGATTCTCGAAGCCCGACAACGTCCGCTAATGGCGCAGCAAATGCAGGAAGTTCTGGTGCAAACCATGCGCCAGAATGTTGCCTTGAACCGATTCATGGCGCAAATGGAGCAGCATTTCACTGTGCAAATATTCATCTTGTTTGCCTTCAGCGCCATTCTGCTGTGCGCTCTAGGCTTCAAGACTTATGTGGTGCGTGTGATTACAAACTGAACAGCGCTCTAGTTTTGCATTTTTGGGTATTTGCAGAGTCCTTCTGGCACTTACATTTATCCCATTTGGTTTGGCGCCAAGACTGTGGAGCTGCTCTCGCTGGGACAAATGGGATCGGATATAGCTTATATGGTAGATGAGTCATAAAATATTTTATTTTTTTACATTTTTAGTTTCTGAATTTCTTAAAATGTTCATTCAAAGTTTGTTGATTTTCAAATTTCATTACTTTAATGCGCGTTCTATTCTACTTCGCCTTTTAGACAAATTCCCAGAGCAGCATTTACTACCTTTCGCAGTGGGAGCAAGTGTTGTATTATTCCACCAATTCTCGTGAGAATCTGCGCTTGATGAAGGTCATCACCTTGGCGATTGAGCTCAATTACAAACCCTTCTATTTTACGGGTCTCTCCTACTTTTATGTCAGCTTACAGGCAGTTGTTAAGGTGCTTGCCTCTTGCTTCTTTTCTCTTCTCTTCTCGACTGTCAAACACATGCTAAACAATCCCTTTTTTCTTTGTTGTAGATACTTCAGGGCGCCTTCTCCTACTTTACGTTTCTTAGCTCAATACGTTTGAAGCAAGTTTAATAAATTAAATTAAACATTAAAGAGATTAAAGTGTTCATAATTTTTGTATTTTCTTTTGTGTGACTAAATTGATTCTAAATACTTTTATCTTGCATTGTTAATAAAGGGAAGACTGGTCTATAAATTGGCAAGTTATACGCTATGATATGTATTTTATTAAACGTATAATTCTAATCAATTATTGACAACAAATGCAGTCAGTCACTGAAGTATGAGTGATAAATTGCGTATACGCAATATATTGATAAAAAAGCATCTAAACTCAAAATATTAAAATGGAGGAACTACTTTGTATCTACTTCTACTAAAAACTCTTCAGCACATTCAAATGACACATTTATTGAGCGAGTCACTCAAAACTGGTTGAGTGCACAGTGCGTATACGTAACGGGTGCCACTCTAACCTAATTTCGTGCAGTGCCTTGGGCTCTACATTTGTGTAATTGTGAGTGTGAAAGGTTACTTGAGAATCGTATTACCTTAATTTGATTGAAGCCTTTTATATTCTGAAGCTAAACTTACTATTTCAATTGAGTTTCAATCGTAACGCAATTATTTGGCTTCTGAAGCAATTGTGTTACTGTAAACACTTCATTTGCTTCGCAGCTTCTCTTTGTGGCTTCACATTTTTCACCTCAATACGCTAAGTGTGATTGAGGTTTTCGGTTTCAGTTTCGATGTCGATTTCGATGGCAAATTCAATTCGCCCAATTAAATGAATTGTAATTTTAAAATGATGCATTTTTTGGCATGAAACGAACCACTTCGTGTTGATATTGTGTATTGAGTTGCTGAGCTGTGGCAGCGGCAGAGGGAGCAGAGGCTTCTCATGCAAATGATTGTGCGTTAAAAGTCAATTATTGGTGAATTAATTTTAATTAAATGAAATTGATAAAAGGCAGCAGAATTCACACATCGCCGACTGCTGTCGACGCCAGACTTTATGTGTGTGTGCCTGTGTGTGTGTGTGTGTTTGAGGATAAAAATGAGCAATAAAATATTCATGATTTCTGCTAAAGGCAACGAGTGCAAAAAACTTGCCGAAAAAGTTAATAAAACTTTTGCCTTTGGCACTTTGAGTTCTTCTAGCTCAAAAGCAGCTGATCACAAGCATTGTCATAAATCTCTAGTTCTTCTCTTTCTCTCTATCTTTTTCTCTCTGCCTCTCTTGCTCTCATTCTATGTACTTTTGTTATCACTTTTGCCATGTTTCTATTTCAATTTCCTGCAGCACGAACGTTTTGGTAAATTAATCCATTAAAGTTTTGCCCATGAAATGAACAAAAGTTTTCACATAAAAATCTTTGCGTCTCGCTCACACAGCAGCAGTCATCTCTCTCTCTCTCTCTCGCTCTGTGCAGTGTTTTATCTGCGGTGGATCTGTGTGGGTCGCCAATGTGGTTCGAACGCCACGACATGCGTCACCCTCATTGATAATTAGACGCAACGCAACGCCGCATCGTCCCGCCCCATTAGCCAATTTGCACTTCATTAGCGCGGCGTTGTTCGAGCTCCAGCTCAACTTACTTAGCACGCCCAACGCACACACACACACACAGAAGAGAGAATGAGAGAGAAGGACATTGAACAGTGAAACTCAGTGGCTTAAAGGATACCTAATGAGTTTTTATTTGCCTCGATGATATGTTGACGACATGCAGTCGCAAATCTGAATCGAAGAAGCCTGAGCTCGAGCCCCTTTTCATAGCGAATGCTTTGTTGCGGTTGTTGCCTGTGACATATTTATGAATAGAGAGCTTAAGTCCATGAATGGCATTTCGAATTTTATTCATACGCTTGTCGCACTCGCACTGGACTTGCGATAAACTGATAGAGACCAAGCTGCTTTGTCAGCCTAATCTGCCACATTTATCATCAAAAGTTATTAAAGCCGCTGCCTAATTAGCCTCGTCTTAACGTAGAACAAATCCCAAGTAGTTATGAAGTATTTCCGCAGTTTACTAATTTAATTTTCGATGCTGCATCATTATCAATACATTGCGTATACGCAATTTATCACTCATGCGTCAGAGATTGCATTTGTAGTTAAGAATTGATTACAATTAAGTTATTCATGCCGATCTAGTATAAGAAATCAGACTTTATAATATGTAATTTCTTCAAACTATATTAATTTAAAGTATTTGAACTCTTCTTTTTGCAGATTCCTTCTTGCGTTTCATGTAAGTCTTTCATACTTTATTCAATGTTATAAAATGAATTTCAATTTGCTAAAATGAGGGATACACTATAGTATTTAAGCTTGCCTGCAGATCTATCTGCAATACACAAATGTAAATTTATGTGTTTCTCTGTTTGACTAGAGCACACTATAAAATGCTCTTCTCTTCCTCGTCTCGTTCTCTTCCTCTCACTCTTTCTCTGAGGCAACGCCCGCAACTCGTAGTGAACTTTTGTGCAAACCACTGAAAAATTTTATATTTATGCTTTGGTGTTGCCAACTGAAGTTGAAAAACAAACAAACACCAACACACACAGACACACACACGCACATTACATAATGTTGGGGATAGTGTGGCCAAGTGGGAGGAAAAAAGAGAGAGATAGAAAGGAAGCTGTGTGTGTGTGTGTGTGGAGAAGTACAAGCAAATGTAGGAAAAGTTTTAGCTTGTAATTATCATTAGCGATATTGTGTCTAAAGTTTTGAAGCCGCGTATTAAGCGCCCTCTGAGCCACTGAATGCCAAATGGATGCTAGATGCTCTTCTCTCTGCGAGTCTATGTGTCTGCATAAGTATGTGTGTGTGTGGGTGAGAGTGTGTGGGTGTGTGTGTGTGGCGCCCACAGTTATGCTTCAAAAAAAGCGCACACTCACATACATAGAATGCAACTTTTGGCTTCATTTAACTTGGCATTTTGATTTGATTGCAGACACAAAGGGGAACGAAGCGAAGATAGAGCAAGAGAAATGAAATATATAGACAGAGATAGAGAGAGAAAGAGAGAGAGAGGGAGGGAGAAGGGAAAAGGAGTGTGTACAAGCGGCGTTAAATCAAATTAAGCGCACCAAATAAACGCCAAACGAGGACCTCCCACGATGCGGGGCAGCCAAAAAACTTTTAATTGCCAACGCAATTTCTTTTATATTTTCGCTTTTCGCCATTCTTATTATTATTATTATCATTTTTAGTGATTTTTTTGTTTCAAACTTGTTTAAAAGGCTGACCCTACGCATTTTCATTTATGCTAAAGGCATTAAAAGTTGAATTCGAGTAACAAAAGTATAAACTTTAAGATGTAATTAAGGTTTTACATTTGTGTATTAAAAATGTTCTAAATTTCAAAGCATTCCAGCAGATTTATCTTAGTTTATAGAGTAACGCTTAGTTAAGCTTTCGATTTTCTAGTCTCGTCGCATGGCAACACGTCGTATGCTTAATAAATTCATTAAATTGCATAGATATACAAAAGACTAAGCTTTGTTTACAGGGTATCGCTGAGTTAACCTTTCAGATTTCTAGTCTCGTCGCGTGGCAACACGTCGTATGCTTAATTAATTTTAAATGCACTTTTAATAGTTTCGTAGCGTAAAGTTGCCAAACGAATTCCATTAAATGACTAACTCTCCGATTTCTAGCTCAACTCCGAGTGCAACTCTCGCTGTGTCTGTGTCACCTTTAAGGTGCTCTGTTAATTTAACTTTCGCTTGAACTCGAAAGCAAAAAAAAAAAACAAGAAAAAAGAGCAGAAAAAAAGCAAATAAATCGCAAAATGGTTGAAAGGAAAAATTGTAACCAGGCGAGCTGGCAGCCCATTCATGTGTGACTGCATTTGTCAGACTCAGACTTGAACTCAGACTGTGTTTGTTTGTGTGCGTTTGCTAGTGTGTGTGTGTGTGACTGAGTTGTGTGTAATTATGTCTGAGATTATGCCCACAGTCATGGCGCTGCTGTCTGTGCGTCTTTAATGCTCGCACCGTCGCCTCGTCAGCCCTTGCTTCTTCACCTTCTTCTACCTTCTGTCCTCTGCACTCTGTGCGCTTGCTTCTTGTCCTTGTGGTTGTCCTCAACGTCAAAAGTTTGTGTGGTTTGCTTGGGTGCGAATCTCCGAGAGTATCTCGCTCTCGCAGTGGCAATGTGCTGATGCCTTGGTATTGGCCTTTGATTGTGCGACAATGACATTAGCTGAAATGTGACGCAGAAGCTGCGAGGTGCAATCTATTTGTATTTGGAAATTAAATAAGATAATTATTCACTTGATGAATTTACTAATTGATTGTACTAGAGCTTGGTGACTTATAACTAAAACTAGCACTTGGTCAATAATAAAAGGGTTCATTCTTATCATATATGCAGATAAGATAAGAATTTGTGATTACTTCAAATTAAATATTTACGATGTCTTTGTCTTTAGTGAACAATAATATTGTGCATTCTTATAAGTTGAGAATGTAATAAGTAAATCAATTAAAACTCAGTTTATATAATCTATTAGTCTTGTTAATCTGATTACACCGAATTAAGTTAGTAAGTAAAAAATTCCGTTTATTTGTTCTGTGTGCGTAAAACAATAAATTCTTAAAAAGAAAAGTTTAAATCAGATATCAAGGTAATAAAATACTTCATGCATTATGTTAGACAGCAAAACCTTTATAATAATTTCCTATGAAAAAGCAACTTGAGTTTGAAAATATATTATAATATATAAAAATAAGTTCATTAAAAAGAAAAGTTTAATCAGCTAGCAAGGTAAATTCATACCTTAAACATAGACAGCAATATGCTTGTATATAATAATAATAACCTTAATACAAATTAAATTAAAATAAGCTTAGGATTAATTGAGATCTTTAAAGTTATTAAAAATGTAAAAAATTATACATTTGTTTGCTACTGACTTTCCTTAAAGATTTCAAAGATAGGCTTCATTTTAACATTTTTATAATTATTCAAATTGATAATTACTTGACGTTTTCTAATCAGGTTAACTGATTTATGCAAATTTACAACTAGTGGCAGCTAAGTGCACTAAGCTAATGTCATTGTCGCTTGCGGTTGCTGAGTGCTTGAAGTGTGGTCTTAAGATATTTTGTTCATATGCGCTGCTCTCTGACTTAAGTATTCTCATTTCCCTTTAGCTGCTGACGTTGTGATTGTTGTTGTTGTTGCTTCTGCTGCTGTTAGAGCTTGTGCTGTTGGGTTTTGGCTTTTGCTTGGCTCATAAAGTCGCAGGAAGTTATTATCCTAAAAACTTTACCCCTGAGGGCAATACAAACAAAGGCGTAGCAGAGCAACAAAGCGCAGCATTCATGTCTGACTATGAAATGGCGATGCCTGCACTCACACACACACACACAGTTCTTTGCCTATGCATGAAAATAGAATGTCATAAAATTAGAACGATCATAAGCAGCGCAGCAGGCAACGAACGCATCGCTGTCGTGTTGCTTTGAGTCTCTAGCCAAGTCAAGACGAGTCTTGAGCCAACACACACACACACACACACATATACACAGAGAGACTTGGCCAACGCGCTGACTTTTTTACAGCTCTTGGCAAAAAGTTGATGGCCAGGCGTTCTAGTGGCCGCCTTAACCCATTAAATTCGCTTTATATTATTCCAACAATATACTCGTATATTAAAAAACACAAATTCCTTATACGCTGTCCTTTCTCTCTCCCACTTGCTTGGCAGCCTCTTGAGAGAACGCAAACTTGAATTTTAAATTCCATATTCGAATTTGCTTACTACAACGGCTTGAATTTGACTAGATTTACTGAACAATCCACGCACAGGGCAAACGGTAAGAACTAAGAGAAAGCTACAATTTTAAACAAGATAGTTTTCATTAGTTGAACATCTTATAAGGTTGGGTTATTCCAATTTCTTTTTAATACTGATTATTTTAAACCAAACATTAGAAAATTTTGATAAATTCCAACGGTAAGTGCTGAGAGGCTTCAATTTGAACACAAGATGGTTGCCATAATTTGACAACGCAATAAAGCTAGGTATCTTAAAATTCTTCTTAATTCTAAAAATGTAAAACCACGGAATTAAGAAAAGTTCATGCAAAGAGAGATGGGAGATTTAAATTTTTCAATTATTTGATCGTTCAATAAGGCTTGGTTTTTTTTTTTTGCTTTAAAATGTCAAATTCTAATTGTTGAAAACCTAGCTTTGATGGATACTGAAAAATACAAACTTTAAGAGCTAAGAGGCAGCAATTTTTACATAAGATTTGATCGTGCGATAAGCGTAAAAGAGCTGGTGGGCTACAATTTTAACCAACTATACAAATTAATATGAAATGGCTTTATTAAAAACTCATTTAAAGAAATAAAAGGCAGGCGAATTTGTGTGTGAAATGTTTGCCATTTCAAATTAAATTCTCCAACTTTTCTTTCACTGTTTTAATGAAAAAATTAATGTATTTTTCAATTATTTTAAGTCTTGCCATAAAATATGCGCTTATATTTATAAATATATAATAAATATTGGCTTTACTCTTCTCGATTTAATCGCAGTCTGGACTAAACTGAATTTAACGCTCTGCCTTTGTTTTAGAATAAGCAGTTAAATTTTCATCATAGTTAATGTTGGAAGTGCAGCGACTACAGCAAGTTAGTTTTAAGGGCTTAGAAGATAGTCATGTTGCGCGTTTGCACATGTATTAGTTTAGTGCTCACAGTTATCCTGTTGGCCATCCTGTTGGCCATCTTCAGGTGTAGTTAAAAACGCAAAAGCATTGTCTGCATAAATTAAATGTTTACGACTTCCGTTTGCTTGTTCTCTATGTGTGTCTGTGTATGTGTGTGTTTGTGTGGTTTGCAAGTGTGTGTGTGTGTGGTGCAGGTGGTTGCTATTAAAAAGCCAAAATGTAGTCGTATGCATGCAACACCCTACGAGAGACAGATAGAGAGAGAGAGAGAGAGAGAGAGGGAAAGCCAACTGGGATTATGGCCATGGCCATGGTTAGCTTCTTTTGTTGCAAAACTGACTTTGTTGTTGCTTTTCTTGTTGTTGTTGTCGTTGTTATGGTTGTTGCCGGTGCGCTAATTTTTAATTACGACCACTAAATATTCAATTTTTAGTGCCAGGCAAAGGCAAATGCAAACACTTCCTTTTCCGACGCGTTCTGAGCGTTGCTTTTTGTTTTACGGATTAACAGTCAGAGGGTGTGTGAAAGGGATAGCGATATAGCGATGTGCAAGAGAGACAGTTAATTCCGGGTCCCTTTGGAATTGCAAATGTTGTGTTTATTTTAAAACCATATTATCACAAAAGCTTCATTCCAACCGCAGATTGCAGTTTGCAATTGCTGCCAACGATTCACTTGATTCTTTAAGTCCAACTTAATCTAGCAATCTTCAACATTTTTCTCAAAACTTAGCTTTTACTACAATATGCGAAAAGCAGTTGAAAATTATGGCTGTTATTAAATAGAATCAATCTCAAGATGAACGAAAATATTGATAATAATAAAACATTTTAGTGAACGAAGGTGAATCATATCTTCAGTTTAAATAGTTGCAGATCTTAAAATATTGGATCTTATTTCAAGCTTTTTTTGGTTGAAAAACTTTTAAATTAAGATTTATATGCTGAATTTGCCTTTAAAGACTAAAAACTTCTGATATTAGGATTAAAATCATGATTCAAGAATGTTTTATTCTTGATTAATATCTTGATTTAAGAATAAATCTTTTTGGACCAATTTTTACGTCAAGCAATCGTGATTCAAGATTTTATTAGTGAACAGATGGAAAAGGCATATTGATTCTGATCAAGAATATATATTATATGTTTTCTACTTTAAAGAAGTGAATCGAGTTTTCCCTAAGATAATTCTTAGAAATCTAGAGAGAGAGAGAGAGTATTTTGAGCTGGCTCGTGATCAGTAAGCGCTTATTTTCACAGCGCTCGCAGAGAGTACTCCAAGCCGACGCGAAACCATCGTTCGTCAGCGGAAATTTGGCTATGATCTCGTTGGCCTCATCTGCGGTTTTCGAATTGAGATGGAAAAGTTTCTCAACCGGAGTCAACCGTGGATTGTTGACGTAGATGGCCGTGAAAAGATCACGCGTAGTTGCCTGACTACGCGCAGCAGTTGGAAATTTAGGCAACGACCCCGAAGGAGCGGGCGAAGCGGACAGCAGGCGACGAGCTGTGGTCGGAAGTTTGAGTGAGCGCTTGGAATCTTTCTCACCGTTTTGGCTTTCGGACATACTATGCTTCGGTAGTCACTTTAGAGTCTTTTTCTCGACAAAGACTCAAAGTAAAGCAGACAACCGACAGCAAGCACAAATTGTAGAGGAAATTCGTCTGTCACAGAATAGTGAAACAAGGCTGACAGAAAACAGACCGGAAATATCGCTGTTGGAAAAATGTTAATTAAAACACAAACAGCAGCTTAAATCTTTATTACAATTGATTGATTACGAGTTGCTGCTGTTTATATATAAATATATATGTGTGTTATGGATGGATGTAAATATGTGAACGTATGTATATATATATATACATATGGAGTGTAGTGGATCTACGCGCTTTTGTTTTTATGAACGAGCAAACGTAGGGGGCGTCGATAAGTAGAATACAAAGATTTTCACTTTTATATTTTTGTCTTTTCACAATTCCACAATCACGTCTTTATTAAAACTTGTAGAAAAAACACTTGTTCGTAGAGAGAATAGTAGCAAACATGATATGTAGAAAAGGCACTAAAAGTGGGCAGGGTGACCAACATGCGGAGAAACTATGTAGATCAGTGTAACTGCGCGTGTAACAAGGGCACACTGTAGTATTACGACGTGTGCCTACACACACACACACTCACTCACACATTTTTACTTTGACGCTCTCTCGGGTTTCCAAACTCTCTCTCTCGATATTGGCTCTCTTTTTTGATTCTCTCGTTAAATAATAAATATATTAAATAAATGTTAGTTTAAATAATTGTGTGCAGTGCAGATGTTAATGTTAATGCACTGCTAATTTTAGTTATCGATATTCATCTATATTCATATGCGTATGTCAGCGCACACTAAGAGTATGTGGATGTTAGTATGAGTTTATGGGTATGCAGTCGTGTGAATTTCACCAGATGCTTAAATTCATCATTATAGGAATATTGCATCAATCACTAATTGTGCTGTGATTGGTCGTCAGCGTAGTGTCACTGTCGCCCAGTGTGGTTTGGTGGTCAGCATAGAAAGAAGAATTGACGACGCAGCTGCCTGCAGGCAGATGCTCATAGATCGTCGTGTGTGCGCTACCGAAACTGGCTGTGCTATTATAATGTCGGAAAACAACGGTGCTGCAACACGTACATATGTACATTGATATTTTGAACAATATGCCACAATCTTTGTTATACATAATTGAGCTATGCGTTCAGTCTTGGTCGAGAAGCAGAATAAATCGGATACTACGCTGCAATTCGTATTGTTCTTTTAAGTGTGTGCAACTACCATTAAATAAACATTAATCACGCTGAGAAAAAAAATGAAACTGCTTGGATTTGTAAGTTCGTGCTGCGCTGCTTTCAGTCGTGTTTCGTAGTGCGGTCGAGTAACAGCTTAATTATGCTGCTCCGATATTATACGTTAATTGCATTGTTGCCTAGTGGAATCTTTGCTGGCTTTTGTGAAAAAACAGAATGGAGACCAATAAAAGGAGTTTTAACAAAAAAAGTGAGTCATAATGTGCATAAAATTTTTTTTTAGAAATTTCACGCTTTTTTTTGTAGCAATTTAAAATATGCTGTCCTGGTTATAAACAAAAAATCACGAACGACAGAGTTGGTTTCAAATGTGAGCCGAAATGTAAAGAGAATTGTGGCAATGGAACCTGCATCAGTCCCAATAGTTGCAGCTGTAATATTGGATATACTAATAAGGACAAGGATCCAGCTAAAAGGTATGTTGAAATGTGATGCAAAAGAAGCAGCGCAACTTTAAGTTATCCTCTTCAATTAGATGTGTGCCAGTCTGTGACGGAGGCTGCGGCAAGGGGGAGTGCGTTGCACCAAACACTTGCCACTGCGAAGACGGCTACGAGGCGACGAAGACGGACCATCATTGTGCCCCAATTTGCAGCAGTGGCTGCCCCAATGGATACTGCGAGTCACCGGGAAATTGTAGTTGCAACGAAGGTTACGCTCAAGCCGATAATCAGACTGACGCTGCTTGCCTGCCTGTTTGTGCAACGGAATGTGGCGAGCATCGCAAATGTGTGGCACCCAATACCTGTGAATGCGTCGATGAGTGCTCCGAGCATGTGAATGGACTTCAAGGTGTCATGGACTACCTCAACCATTGGATGATTGAGCTTGCGATCTGTGTGGCATCAGTAATTACATTGCTCATAGTTGTCTGCATTATCGTGTCGAGAAAGAAACGAAGTGCCAAATATTCAGTAAATAGGCGGGGAGGAAAACGTGAAAGATTCAAGTGAATCCGCAATAATTTTCAATAGGAACAACTCATTTTACGCACCATCGGCGCAATTAATCATCGAAGAAATTAATCAGAGCTTTGAGGAGAATCAGAAAGCTTAGTATTTATTTATAATACTCAAGATATATACTTAAGAGAGATAATGAAAACTGAAGAGATTATGCAAATAAAAGTAATCATAATCAACAACAAAATTGTGGAATAACTTAATCAACAATACATTATTCTCAGCTTCATTACATCTTTGGCACTAAGACTCTTTGACCTATTTTGACGCCTCTCTTGAGTGGAACTATGGTTGGTTTCTCATTCTAGGAGAACGCATACGCACCGTAGTGCATTAAGCTGGCATAATCATAGCCGAGCTGAAAGTCATCTGAGTGATATATCTGAAAATTGTGTTGCTCTCCCTCTTCAATGTTTGCCAAGTTGATTCGCACGTATCGATCTCGCCTGGGATCTTTTTGCATATGCAACGAGGCCAGCGAATGCAACAGCTCGTGTTGTATGATGCCACGTTGCAAAGTCTAGGTTTAAAATTACGCTTAAGCGTAACAATTGTTATTCGATTTTATTTGATTTGCGGTGGCGGAAGTGGGCGTGGCAAAAATTTGAAACAAACTTGATCTGCGTGCAAACATAAACAAGTAAGAAAGTTACAGTCGAGTGTGCTCGACTGTGAGATACCCGCTACCCATTTTTAATAAGGGCAAAATATTGTGTTATTATTTTCAAAATATACCGAAAATACTAAAAAAATACTAAAAATATACCAAATGGTATGTTTGGTATACCGATACAGCACACCATTCAAAATATACCATAGACGGCACAATGTACCAGATTGTCGGCTAAAGCAACTAAGAGCCCTAGTAAGTGGGCGTTTTTGCCCATACAAAAGTATTTCTTTAATAACTTCCACAATTTTTATCTGATCGCAACCAAATTTTCAGGAATCATAACTACTATAGTAATTATACTATATACCAAAATTCACAGCTCTAGCTTTAAATTTACGCTTGTTTTTCGATTTTTTTGGTTTGCGGGGGCGGAAGTGGGCGTGGCAAAAATTTGAAACAAACTTGATCTGCGTGCAAACATAACAAATACTGTAGAAAAAATATTATAGCTCTATCTCTTATAGTCTCTGAGATCTAGGTGTTCATACGGACAGACGGACGGACACACAGACGGACAGACACACAGACGGACAGACGGACATGGCTAGATCGTCTCGGCTGTTGACGCTGATCAAGAATATATATACTTTATAGGGTCGGAGATGCCTCCTTCTGCCTGTTACATACATTTCCTGCCGGCACAAAGTTATAATACCCTTCTACCCTATGGGTAGCGGGTATAAAAATGCTGTCGAAAAAAATTATAGCTCTATCTCTTATAGTCTCTGAGATCCAGTGTTTCATACGGACGGACGGACAGACGGACATGGCTAGATCGTCTCGGCTGTTGACGCTGATCAAGAATATATGTACTTTATAGGGTTAGAGATGCCTCCTTCTACCTGTTACATACATTTCCTGCCGGCACAAAGTTATAATACCCTTCTACCCTATGGGTAGCGGGATTAAAAAATATTTTTTTTGGTTCCAATTTTGAATTTTGCTACTAAATCCATGTTTCGCTTAACACGATTTCGCTTAACACGAGGATTTCTAGGAACGCAACCCCCGTGTTAAGCGAGGGCGTATGAGTGTACATTTGTATATCGCAATAATCGCCGACATACATACATACTTATGTACCTTTGTGCACTCTCTTTTGTCCGCAAGCGCACCGGCTTGCAGCCGCGCTTGCACTCGGTATCTCTTCACATACACACATACGTGCACCTCGCCTGCTCAGACGTTGGCAGCGCAGTGCAGGCATACATACATACATACGTACATACTAATTTGCATGCTGCGAGTGAAGTAATAGATTGGCAGGGCAGCTGTAGTCGCACTCTACATACCCTACCCTTTTCATTTCAAGTGATATATTCTGTGTGTGTACTATAAGAGCAACTCTCAGCTCAATTGTCTGTGTATGGGCTTTACTCCAGCCAGTGTTCAATCTTACACAGACATACACACATAATATTGTGATAATTTATTTATTGTTTTTCCGATCCAGCAGCAAGTGAAACAATTGTCGTTTTTAAATATACATATACATACATTTTTGTTTTTTCCAGCTTCTTGCTCTCTTGTATTTTTTGTACGATTTTACTATCTGGGTCTAGCGCCGCTAGAATTTCTAAAAATTGTTCAATAGCGGTCATTAAAACAACCAACCCCCCTGTGCGTCTCTTTTTGTTCAACAATCCATCACAACATACGTACTGAACCTAAAATGTATATTAGTTTATACATTAGTTGCAAAGCGAGTAGTTGGCTTTTAACTAATATGAAATTTTGTTCTTTATTTTATGAGATACGATTTTTTTTAGTCGCTCGAAGTGACCTTAACAATATACTAATATTATCAGTCGATTCTGGGATTTATACATGCAAACTGAGCTTAAACCAGTTCCTACGGGTTCTACAATGAACGATATTGAGTTTTTAGGTCATAGATAATTATCATTTTGCTGTTTAGTATTACCAATTGAGCTATTCAGTGTAACATTCACTTTTAAGTCTATCAGTTCTACTGCTCGTTTCTCAATTGCATTAAATAAACATTAAATACGCTGAGAGAGAAAAAGTATCATATAATATAATATTATATTGAGAAGCCGCTTCGATCTAATAGTTCGTGGTGCGCTGCTGTCAGTTGTGTTTCGTAGTGCGGTCGAGTAAAAGCTTTATAATGCTGCTCCGATATTATATATTACTTGTATTGTTGCCTAGTGGAATATTTGCTGGCTTTTGTGAAAAACGAGAATCGAGAACAATAAATGAAGTCTTAAAAGCAAGACTAAATAATAATGTGTCTCAAATAGATGTAGAAATTTCACGCTTATTTTTTGTAGGCAATTAAAATATTCTGTCCTGGTTATAAACGCATCGCAGATGTGTGGTACTCAATATCTGTGAAAATCTAAACTGAATTCAATTTATGTATTTACGAGTATGTCTTTTATGTGAGCATGGCAACTTTTAACTAATGTCATGAATAAATTTCCATTCTTATACTTTTTATAAATCTATGTTAGTCATTCTTTTATACATAAGCACAACTTGACTACTTGATTTTTATAGAATATGGAAATTAGTTCTTTATAGTGTAAGATAAAAAAACCTTTTTGTGTTCGCTTGAAGTGACCAACTGACTGATCAATAAAGAATTCAGATAGAGCGAGAGAGAGAGAAAACTTGATAACATTATCAGTCGATTCTGGGATTTATTTCAATCACGCTCAGCTTATAATAAACCTGTTCTTAGAGTTCTTCAATGATCGGTACTGAACCTTTGGGTCAGTAAATCATAGATAATTAACATTTTGCTGCTAATAATAATTCTCTTCTGCTTAAAGTATTACTAACAGAGCAATTCAGTGTAACTTTCGCTTTTAAGTTTATCAGTTTAACTGCTTAATTCTCAATTGCATTAAATAAACATTAAGTACGCTGAGAGAGAAAATGAGTCATATAAAAATACTTAGAAGCTGCTTGGATCTGTAACTTCGTGGTGCGCTGCTTTCAGTTGTGTTTCGTAGCGCGGTCAAACAACAGCTTTATAATGATGCTCCGATATTATATATTATTTGCATTGTTGCCTAGTGGAATATTTGCTGACTTTTGTAAAAAACCAGAAAGGAGAACAATAAATGGAGTCACAACAACAAGAGTAAGGCGTAATGTTTATCAAAGCGATGTAGAAATTTCACGCCTATTTCTTTAAGCAAATTAATATATGCTGTCCTGGTTATAAACAAAAAATCACGAACGACAGAGTTGGTTTCAAATGTGATCCGATATGTAAAGACCACTGTGGCAATGGAACCTGCATCAGTCCCAATAGTTGCAGCTGTAATATTGGATATACTAATAAGGACAAGGATCCAGCTAAAAGGTATGTTGAAATGTGATGCAAAAGAAGCAGCGCAACTTTAAGTTATCCTCTTCAATAAGATGTGTGCCAGACTGTGACGGGGGCTGCGGCAAGGGGGAGTGCATTGCACCAAACACTTGCCACTGCGAAGACGGCTACGAGGCGACGAAGACGGACCATCATTGTGCCCCAATTTGCAGCAGTGGCTGCCCCAATGGATACTGCGAGTCACCGGGAAATTGTAGTTGCAACGAAGGTTACGCTCAAGCCGATAATCAGACTGACGCTGCTTGCCTGCCTGTTTGTGCAACAGAATGTGGCGAGCATCGCAAATGCGTGGCACCCAATACCTGTGAATGCCTCGAGGAATATATTGGCAAAGTCGACGCGTGTTCCGAGCATGTGGATGGACTTCAAGTTGTCATGGACTTCCTTAAGCATTGGATGATTGAGCTTGCTATCTGTGTGGCATCAGTGATAACATTGCTCATAGTTGTCTGCATTTGTGTGTCCAGAAAGAATCGAAGAACCAAAAATCTAGTAAATAGGTCAGGTTAGTTATGCAAGAATGTGTAAGATTTCAAATGAAATGGGCTCATCATGTATTTCAGAATCCGCAATAATTTTCAATAGGAACAACTCATATTACGCTCCATCGGCGCAATTAATCATCGAAGAAATTAATCAGAGCTTTGAGGAGAATCAGAAAGCTTAGTATTTATTTATAATACTCAATATATATACTTAAGAGAGATAATGAAAACTGAAGAGATTGAGCAAATAAAAGTAATTATAATCAACAACAAAATTGTGCAATAACTTAATCAACAATACATTATTCTCAACTTCAGCACATCTTTGGCACTAAGACCGATACGTTGACCTATTTTGACGCCTCTCTTGAGTGGAACTATGGTTGGTTTCTCATTCTTGGAGAACGCATACGCACCGTAGTGCATTAAACTGGCATAATCATAGCCAAGCTGAAAGTCATCAGAGTGATATATCTGAAAATTGTGTTGCTCTCCCTCTTCAATGTTTGCCAAGTTGATTCGCACGTATCGATCTCGCCTGGGATCGTTTTGCATGTGCAATAAGGCCAGCGAATGCAGCAGCTCGTGTTGTATGATGCCACGCTGCATGCAACCTTTGCCCAAGTTTAGAGTTTGCCACTCGCCCAGATAACCGATGTGCGACCAGCAGCCGTCGTCCGTTCTCTGTAGATTCACTTGCGGCTCCTTGGGATTGTGGGTGCGTCGAAATTTGATGCATGTTTTCGCTGAAATATCCGCCATGGCGTTCATCACCAGCAAATAGTCCGCAAAGGCTGTCGAAAATTATTTGAATTCGATTCTAGTTGCTTGATTGATTCTAGTCTCTTACCCATTCCCTTGCCCACGCTGTAAACAAGCGTACTATTTGGCCAATAGTAACCAGACCAGGTCAACGCATTGCGATGGAGTGTATTAGAGTTCAAGTACTTTAATTGTGCTGACGTCAATCGCATTTCATTCGCCTGCATTGAGTTTAAGCAGCTCCACATGAAAGCTAACAGGATGTAACTTAAACTGGACATTTTGTGAATGATTCTCGATTAGAAGTTTCCCATCCATTTTATACATTTTTACCCATTGTTTAAGGGAGAACAGAAAGATAAGTCGTTCAATTGATTCTTGAGTAATATGCTGCATTTGTCTTGTTGATAAGCAAGAGTTTGTTAGCCTTAGCGTCGTGTAATTCAAAAACATTCATGTGTTGTTGTATAGCTTCCTAATGTAAGATTAATAAGCATCCGTTGGATGTTATCTGTGTACTCAGAACTTGTGCACTCACATTTAGAAAATCATGAACTTGAAATGTTTAAGTAATAAATTAATTAATTTATTTAAGTACTGTTGCATTTATATTATAAGTGCGGTACAAAAATACATAATGCGATGCACTTTTTTATGGGTATATTATGGATTATGGTATATTTTAAATTCTGTGGTATATTTTGGGCATGGTGTTAAATATATGTACATTTCGATGAACTATATCTTTTTATTATTTTTATGTGTTAGTCGTACAAACGTTTTTCGGAATCATTCATGTGCTGCTCTGAAACTTGCTAGTGTTGGATTAATAATAAACATCCGTTCGTTTTTATCTGTGTACTCAGATTTCGAAAACCCTGAACTTGAAATGCTTAAGCGATAAATTTATTTAAGTTTAAGTAGTGTTGCATTTTAAATGCGCCTACAAAATCACATAATCCAAGTCATTAATTAGTTACACATTTTTATATATAGGTATATTATGGTATATGGTATATTTCATACTCCATGGTGTATTTTAAGCAAAACGTCACACAAGTGGTTTTATACGAGGTATGTAACAAGCTGAAAAATTTATTTAAGAAATACTTTTATATGGGGAAAAACGCTTACTTACTAAGCTTATTTGGTATATATTGACCCCTATAGTATATTTAAAATAATACTCCATAAATATACCAAATATAGCCTTTGTAGTAATTTTGCGGTGTAATAATTTAGAATAGTTTTAAAATAATACTGCACTCTTTTCATTTTATTAACAATGGGTAGCAGGTATCTCACAGTCGAGCACACTCGATTGTAACTGTTTCATTTATTTTTATTTTATTGAAAAGTGTGATTTGTGGTTTTATTCTATATATGATTTGACCTTAGTATTAACGACTTATAATATTTTCTTTTTCCAGATACATACGCATATGTTAATTCTTTGTTGCTGCACGCGCCGAGATTACTCAGCTCTTCGGTAAGTAAGAAAAATTCTATTTTCAACCCACATCCGCTTTATTTATATACATAATACGTACATTTCGCTGGCGATAACTAACAACAAACCAAGCGTAATCTAAGCGAATGCACCGCATTTACTAAGCTTATTTAAAAAGTCGTCGTATCCAATAATGATTACATATTGTTCAGGCAGCGCTAATGTCTTTTTATTATGATGTGTGTTTGATGTAAAGTCTTATGTGACGCAGGGCAAAATTCTTTTCATATTTACGCATTTCTTTCGCAACTTAATGATGATAAATTTCATTGCCTTATTGCCATTTACTCATCGGAACTCCCGCTTCTCCAAGAAAAGATGCCAGCTCGAATTTAATCAGTTTATGGTGTTGACAAATGTAATTAGGAAAACGCTACTGTCGCTGTCATTTCTGTTGCGATTAATTTCGGCAACGTTTCGCGCATTACGTTAACGATTTGATAAGAGCGCACAACAACAATAAAGTTAAATGAAAAAGGTCACGACCCAACAGGTAAAAATGAGAGATAAGGAAAACGAACTAAATGCCAGCTGAATCAATCGCCTATTCATTCCGGGAATTTATTCATTTTTAAACAACAGCTAAAAGTATGCCAGGAAAAGGCAAAAAAAAAGGTTGACTCCTCAACGACAATCCGATTCTTCGAAATTATCTGATGATAACGGTGGGAAAGGGCTTTTGTTTATACATTGACAACTAAATAAATTAAATTTCTGCAAAAGTTTTGCAGTTAAAAACTGCAGTGTTCCTAGAAAAAGAAATGCAGTGTACATCGATCTTATGTTACGTACACGAAACGTGTTTGACTAAAAACTAAAGATTAGATAAGATCTAAAGCCGATTGCCGTTAAATTTCCCAATCCACAAATTAGAGTTGTAAATTTTAAAATCGCCATTGACCATAAATAAAGGTGCTGGTCAGCACATTCCGAGGCTACGGCAACTAATCAGCAAAACAGTCGCACCCAAACGTTAAAGTCGTCAACATGAGGTCTCTGCTGATTGTTTCGCTGGTGGTCTTTGCCCTGGCCAAGGATATCTCAGCTGCCCCAGCTCGCGTGGAAACCGATCCTGAGCTGACGGCCGGATATTTCGAGGGAGACATGGTGCTGGAGCAGCAAGGCAGGAATGGATTGGTCAATGAGAACTATCGCTGGCCGAATCGCATTATCTACTACTTCATCAACAGAAACATAGGTGAGATTCGATAGCGATAGGCCATAAACGATACACGATAAACAATTATGCAATACCGATACAGATCAGGAACATCGTGATCACATTCTTCGCGGCATTCGCGTTCTCGAGGCCAACTCGTGTCTGGTCTTCAAGGAGGCCACCAGCGATCAGTCGTACTATATAAATGTCACCTCGGAGGCGGGTGGCTGCTACTCATATGTGGGTTATCTGAACCGTGTGCAGCAGCTGAATCTGCAGAACTATGACATCGACACCGGCTGCTTTAGAATCGGCACAATTGTGCACGAATTCCTGCACTCTTTGGGCTTCTATCATCAGCACAGCACCTGGAATCGGGATGACTACGTGCGCATTGCCGAGGAGAACATTACCGATGGCACTCAGAGTAACTTCAACAAGTATACGAATGCCACAGTGGACAACTTTGGCGAGGACTACGATTACAGCAGTGTCATGCACTACACGGCGTATGCGTTCTCCAAGAATGGAGAAATGACGATTGTGCCACTTCAGGAGGGAGCTGAGGAGCTTATGGGACAGCGATTGCAAATGAGTGATGCGGACATCAACAAATTGAATACCATGTACAGGTGTCCGCGCAAAGTCTAAAGCGTATTGATTGACTGCTGATTGTGCACAGAGAGAAAAAGCGTTGGAAATCAAGAATAAAACCTTGAATCAATACCTAGAGCTTTATTTCTAAACATTTTAGATTTGGCGTTTGTGAAATGAAACAGATTTTATATCGTATTGAGCGAAAAGATACAGTAAATTCAATATTATTCATGTCTGATTGTAAACTTTTAAAGAAAGAAACATTTCTTTTTGGATTTTATTCCAATTGAATCAAGGCCTTCTTTTCTTAACTTGGGCGAAAGTTCTAGATGTGGTAATCGTGAAATGAAATAGATTTCATAAAATATTGAGTTGAAAGATATTATATTCTTAATTTTAGAATGGGGGGATTTAATTCTATAAGTATTAAGAGCTATTTTTCTTGACTTTGGTCGGAAATTCTAGATTTGTCATTGCGAAATAAGAATCTCTTCATATCATGCTTAGTTCCAGAATATTGTGAACTTAACAATACTTCCTTTATTCTTAAATTAAGAATACAAAAGTGTGAAGAAGCAAGCGTTCTTATTAAATTTTGTATTAAGTGCTGTTCCGAGCATTAGTTTAACTTATAGTTCCTTAGATTTTAGTCTCCATTTGAAGTACTCTGATGGAACATAATTGTTTTCCATTTTTAGTTTGTTTGCTTTTAGCCTCCTTTTAAAATATAATAGAATTGAACATCATCTTTCCCTACTTTTAGTCTACATTTGAAGTACTTTTCAAACATCTTCTTTTCTTACTTTTAGTCTCCATTTGAAGTAGTTTATTCCTTATCGAATATCGTTTTTTCTCACTGTGTGTTATATTGAATAGTTGTCGGATTGTAGTTATCTGTTTCGTAATATTATCATAGCAGCTGCCGGATTCGTTTCGATTCGATTCGATGATTAGATAAGATCTAATTGTTGCAGTTTATGACGCGAAAAGTCCGCCAATAAATTCACAAAAATAAATACAGACTGCAATTACATTCGCAATAAAGATAAAACTGCTTTTTACCAGGAATTGATTCCCACCCATTCAATCTAGACAGTCTTTATTTGTCTATGACAGCGAAAACATGAATTGCCTTTTGCTATTCACCCTACTTTGGGCGAGTATCCTGGGAGATGTGTGGACAGCTCCTGGAAATCGCGTTGAAGTGGATCCCGAACTAACTGGCGGTTACTTCGAAGGCGACATGGTCTTGAGTCCTCTGGCGCGGAATGGATTGCGAAGTGAAACTTATCACTGGCCCAATGGAATCGTCAAGTATTATATCAATAGCAACATTGGTACGTCGCAGTTCCGATTTCAGTGGCAAACTTACAGTTGAAACTGTTTGCAGATCAGGCACATCGGGATCACATTCAACTCGGAATGCGCATTATCGAGCTGAAATCGTGCCTCACCTTCAAGGAGGTCTCCAAGGATCAGTCGGAATATGTGAATATTACCGCAGAGTCGGGTGGCTGCTATACAGCTGTTGGATATCAACGGAAAGTGCAGCAGTTGAATTTGCAGACTTATGACTTGGATGAGGGTTGTTATCGCATTGGCACAATTATGCATGAGATTCTACACGCCGTGGGTTTCTTTCATCAGCAGAGCACCTGGAATCGGGATGATTTCGTGCACATTGCCACCGAGAATATCGCCGATGGGAAGGAGCATAATTTTGATAAATATTCCGAGAATCTTGTGGAGAATTTCGATCAGACTTATGATTATGGCAGTGTCATGCACTACACACCTTATGGCTTCTCCAAGAATGGAGAGATGACCATTGTGCCGCTGGAAGAGGGTGCGGAGAAGGTGATGGGACAGCGCGTGCAAATGAGTCAGATCGATATCGACAAGCTGAACATTATGTACAAGTGTCCCAAGCAGATTTAAAGTGATTCAAACGATTGCTAATACTGTAAAGAAATTACAGATATTAGTGCGTTAAAGAGACTTTACGTGTTTACCAACAGTGTAAAGAAAATACAGATAGGTAAAGAAATTACATACATAATTTGTGACTTAAAAGTGTGAAGAAATTACAGATATTGTATGTCAAGCAAAAGTTAATCTGTAAAAAAAATTTTATTAATGCTAAGATATCAAAGCGATTGAGGCAAATTAGCAAAAGTGTATTTTCTTAGAGTGATGTATGAAGTGTCTTAGGATTTATATTACAATATTCTGGCTTCAAAATACGTTGAGAGAACTTATCTTATCTAGTCTTTGTCAGTAAAAATTCTTTTATTTTAAGTAATACATTGCTTGTTGTTGTCCTTGATTAATTTAAGATGTATAAAAATGGTCGTTTTCTGAGGATATTCTAGAGATTTTCTGTTTTTTCCTAATCACTTTTGATTTTAAGGATATATCCTTGAACCTCTAATCCTTTGATATTAAATTGAATGCACAAAAATCACTTTGTCATATCTGCAACAGCTCCTAAAATTAATTTCATTCAATTTTAGTTTTCAATTCTAAATTTGAAAATAATTTTACTTAGATTTAACATCCATATTCTTTATTCAACCACTTCAATTAACTTCACATTTTGCGACTTTTAATTGCGCCCAAAAGTGAGCTAATATTTCAGTGCAACATTCTCGTTGCCTTATCTACTCAAGCACAGGGTGTTTCGTCTGTTTGGCAAATATAAATAAAGCACAAAGCGTGTGCTTACATGTTGTATTTGCCGATTATCGGTCAATTTGGGTTATCAGCTTAGTCAATTAACCGCTTTTGCGAAGGCCAAAAACCCCCAAAAACACTTTCAAGCAAATCTGGTGCTAATTTGAATCGTCGGAAATTGAATTTGGATGGTAGTTTTGAAGTGGGGCTAATCTGAGTTGAGTTGTATTTTTATGCCGGATGCCGTCACCTGTTTAGTATAATACTTAAGGGGATTTCATAACAACAAAATCCACTTAATGTTGCGATCGAGAAAGAGACAGAAAGAGAGCTAGAAAATGTCAGTTGTAGTTCTATTTAGATAAGCGCCATTCAAGTCCAAAGACAAAAGAGGTTTACTTGTTAGGCGAATCGATTACTCGTGTTCTCGTATCTGGAACTTATCGTGCAAGTATCGTCGGCTCATTACTCATCCAGGGAACAAGCAACAGAAATACATTGGGCACTCGAGTAGGCAATCAAGGGGCTGATAATAACGATACTATTTCAATCAATGCATAGCAAATTGATTGATAATAATAATATTTAACACATGACGTAGGCGCGGCCTAGGAAGACCTTTGGGACTTCCTTTGCACAAGCAAAGAGATGCCAAAGGGAGGAGTGTCAGTTAGTTTAGTAACAATGAATTGACAAGAAGTTGGCGCCTTAATACTACAGCACTCCAATAATGATCCACTGATCTATTTTGTTGTTAACTTTGCCGACTTCTGTTGCACAACAAGCCGTTTGCCCCGATCATATTTTGCGGCACTATCTGAGCACAATCGATTGCTTGTATCTAATCTGTGGACTCAGCATGGCCACTGGCCACCAAAGCACATATTTATGTCCAATCGCAGCTCCGCACTGGCGTTAGTTAACGTTGAGCAACGTCGCGAGCAAGATGCAACACTCTCTGGCAAGTAAATTATTACTACTCTTAGCTGTGCTGTCCAGCCAACTGCTGCTCAGTGTGGCGCTTCCCATTGGATCACGGACTTGGACTTTAGATCCCGAGGAAGCGGGCGGATATGCGGAGGGAGATATGCAACTGACGCAAGAGCAGCAAGTGCAACTAGAGCAAGGACCGAAGGCACGCAATGGACTGATTGATGCCACCAAACGTTGGCCACAGAATCAAGTGATCTATCAAATCTCCGAGGACTTTGATGCCGCACACAAGGAAGCAATACAACAGGGCATTCAAACGCTGCAGGAAAACTCTTGTCTCAAGTTCCGCGAGGCAACCGCCGAGGACACTGCGTATGTGAGGATAACTGCTAATTCAGGTGGCTGTTTCACCGCAGTTGGCTACAAAGGAGAGCCACAGCAAATGAATCTGGAGATTTATCCGATTGGCGAGGGTTGCTTTAGACCCGGCACAATCTTGCATGAGTTTATGCACGCTCTGGGCTTTTATCATCAGCAGAGTTCGGCAATCAGGGACGATTACATCGAGGTGCTCACTGAGAACATTGTGCCCGGCAAGGAGTTTAATTTCCAAAAGTATTCGCCAACTGTCATCACCGACTTTGATGTTGGCTACGATTACGACAGCTGTCTGCATTATCGACCAGGCGCCTTCTCAGTGAACGGCGAAGATACGATAAAACCCCTGGATGATACTGTTGTTATCGGTCAGAGAACGGGACTAAGCAAGAAGGACATTGAGAAGATCAACATCATGTACAAATGTCCGCGTCCAGTTTGATTCAAGTACAAACCAGAGTCTATTGAGTAGACTCTTTGTGTGTGTTTTGTATTATCAAGTATTATTAGCAGCAAGGACATTATAAGTCTTGTCTGGATCGAAGAACAAGCCAGAGTCTATATTGGTGTAGACTCTTTGGGTTTTTGTATTCGCAAGTATTATTATTAGGACAACAGTGTGATATATTTATGCAGGCCGAGCAACTTAAGTTTTGTGCGGTTCCCCTTCGATTCTAATCTTTAAATGTGTATTTATAATTTTTGCGAGTCGAGTGAATTGCGTAAATTAAACTAAATACTAACTTTATGACAGTTTGGTGTTGTTATTTCTTCATTTTTCATTTTTGCAAAACTGCTTTGATGATAAGCAGTCAGTTGGGTTTGGTTTGGTTCTTTTCTCTTATCTCAAGTGTCGGAACAATCGCAACACAATTGGCATGAAGTTAAATGCGTGTTTAGTGTTGTGTGTCAGGGTCGCAAATCTGTGCTGGATAATGGATATATATACAGTTTCGGGGTTCTATGTTGAGTTGGGAGACCGCACATGAATAATTTTACCTTAAATTAGACGTAGCATCGGAGATTGTGTGTGTGTTTGTGTGTGTGTGTGGTTGCTATTGGATTCCATTGGATGCAGCCAGATGGCTGTGCAATGTTTGCTGTTGCTGTTAACCACGTGGACATGTCTCGGGCTCTGTAATTGCGTGTTCCTAATGCGATTTATATGCGAGATGCAAATGCCGAGCAGCTGCTCCATTTTGCTCTTGCAACTCCGGCGCCTAGCTCGCATCCGTATGCATTTTTGGCTGCTTGTGTGCCACACGAACATGCCTCATATACAGCCAGTCTCTTTCCCTCTTTATCTCCCCGTCTCCCTCTCTCTCAGTCTGTCTGCTTTCCGCCAAGGCAAGGCACTCAATTCTCGCATTTTGACAGCGCTTGTTAAGACCATAAATTTGATTTTCGATTCGACGACATGTCGCCTCGACACTGCCAATGTCTCTCTCTCTCTCTTTCTCTCTCTTCTCTTCCTCAGTTCACATTGTTTCATTTGAAATTAAGAAAGGACACGAGTCTCCTCCTCCACCACCAGTTCACTCTCAAAATTAGCATAGACTAGGCACAACGAGCATGACAAGCAACGAATACAGTTACGTTGCATTTGCTTTGAAGTGATTGCAAGATAAGAATGTTTATAATTGAGCACAATGTAGAAAGTGCTCGATCTTTATGGCTGCCGAATTTGCTATCAGATCGATACGAAAGCCACTTTAATTTAATCTGCGACACTCTAGACCGTTTAGAAGCTAGAAATTTATAGCTTAATTTAATGTGAATTATACTTAACCTAATCTTAATCGCATTAGAAGAATGGTATTTGGATTAGCTCATTAGCTCTCATAATCTTAAAGAGCTTAAAGCTTATAGAAGCGAACGAACGGGCAGACGGGCAAGGTCTTACCTTTCCTTATATTTGGCATTTTAGTGTTTTTGGTCATTCAACTATAACGTTCTAACAACCTTGTGCGTTTAATCTACATAATTAAAAGTCTATCTTTAAATTTAATTGAGATGGTAATCAATTGGAGTTACCCATGTTTACTCATGTTTAATATATTCCTCAATGGGGTGACACATTGGAAGTGACTTTTAAATGTTTTTCATAAATTACTTTGAGTAACAGCAACTAATGCTTACTCTATCTTAATGAGCTTCCCTTTTCATTTTTGTGAAATTCATGCGACAGCTAGAAGAAGTATTAGTCATGTGTTCCAAGTCCCAATTGACGTTTTCAAATATGTCGCAAAATGGTGATTTTTATTGCGATTAGTTGTTGCCGGCCGAGGCATTATGTTTGGACTTAGCTGAGCATTTGGGTCAATTTACTACTAAATTACAGTAGCTATCGTATCCGTTTTGTAAGAGGGGGAAAGTTTATGTCGATTCGAAACGTAATTCCAGTGAAATATAGCATGTGATTATGGTCATAAAAATATAAAGATTTGAGTTTAAAATTAGTTTATTAAGGCACAGTCTAGCCTCGAGTGCCAACTTTTAACTCAAAACTATATTTTGCACTTTTTTTGGACTTTGTAACCGACGATAAGGGCTTATTTATGAACAAAATGGAGTCGCTTGTGACTCACGTGATTTAGAAAATGGGAATTTCTAGTTGACTAGCATTTACAATCAGCTGAATGGCATAGCTAGTAATCGAAGTAAAGATTTCGCTTTAGTATTAATTGTGACGCTGAAAAGTATGCAACACTTTTCAAGCAGGAACTTCAATTGGATTATTGCCGGACGCACAAAAGTATGCAATGCCAAAAAATACTTATCCGAGTTAAAGCTTACAGAGTGGGAGAGAGAGAGAGAGAGAGAGAGAGAACTATAAATAAAACCATTTGCAATTGCATTCTATATGCAAATCAGGCAGCAACAGCAACAACAAATCTATTTTTTGGCACTGGCTTTGTGATATTTTTGGTTTGGCTTCGCTTTTCCAATAATAATTCAAATAAACGAATAAGTTTTGCTAAGCAAGAAAAACTCTGCTCGGTGGTTTTGAGAAAACCGCAAACTGGTGAATTTTCACACACACACACACACTCGCACGTAGAAGCAGCCGCATAAAATATGAAACAAATTGTAGCAATTTCCCAAAAGGCGGCGGACACGCAAATGTGACCAGCTTGGAGAGTCCTGCGTCCAGGATATGACCTCAACTCCTTGCTCTTACTTCGATTCTCGAGCTGCTTGCGATTTATTGCTGACGAATGCGTATTCAATTTTAAAGCATGCCACAAATGATTTATACATTTGCTTTATATTTTTCACACCAGCTATCGCTATCTATACAGGAAAATTGGTTGAGTTTAGCTCAAGCTCAGACTCAAGGAAGAAGGAAGCTTTTATGCTTCCGTGTTTTGCTTGGGCACAATTTCGCATCGTTCAAATTTATGACTATGACGTCGTAAAAAATTATGCTTTAATTTGATTATGATGCTGAGCAGTTGCTTCCGCCAACACACGCACACAAGCATACATGTGTGTCTTGCTTTGGTCACATGCTGCGTATACGCAACGCGTCTGCTTAAAAATTCGTTAAAAAGTTATTGACAAACGCAACGCACCGCGCGAAGCGACTTTTGCGATAAGCCAAAAAAAAAGTGGAACGCAAAAAAAATCCTGACTTGCACTTAAAGTTGCTCAACCAATATTCAGTTTTATTTTATTTTTATCGGCATTCTATTCACTGTTACGAATCATTTTAGTAGCTCTTATACGATTGCTGATAAATTCCAAGTTTATATCTGAGCTGAGTAAATAAAAGCGAGTGTCAACTTAATGTATAACATGCGTCTTTATTCATTTAGTTTTTTATGTGAACATTTCATTTAATTTGATTTGCTTTGACTTCAAAATGAGACAATAAATTTATATAATATTTTCTTTTCTTATTTCAGCTGAGCAACATTTATTGGGGTAAGTTCAAAATGCATTTTATAAACATTAAATCAACAAAGAGTTGAATCAAACAATTTCCACTCAACTAAAACAAAAATGTACCTCAACTACCTCAACTAACTGCGAGTTAATCGTATAGCGGACTAATTAATTTGCAATTAAATTGCAGCAGCTATTGTGTGCGCTTCCCCTTTCGCCTCTCATCCCTCTCTTCATACTCGCAGTCGCAGCTGCGTTTGCCTTTTGCATGCGCATTAAAATCTTAATTTGAATATGTAACGGTTTGTCTATGCCACTATAATCACTATAATCTCCATTTGCCTGCCGTCCGCTCTGCTCTGTGTCTCAGTCTGTGTGTTAGGGTCGCTCATGTGTGTCCGTTGCGTGTCTATGGCGGGGGCGTGTCCCTCTACATACGTGTGTGTGTGTGTGTGAGTGTGTTAGGTAGCATCATGTTAATTTTAAAAGGTAATTTCGGCGCTGAGCTTATTATGCTCATTAAGTCATCAGCAGCAGCCGCAGCAGCAACAACAGCAGCAGCAACAACAGCAAAAGCAACAGCATCATCAAGCGCTGACTAAAACAAAACGAAACGAGTTCCTGGTCCCCAGTACACGGGACCTTTGGCCAGGACCTCTGGATCAGGAACTGTATGTATGTACATGTGCTGGGCACAAAATTATAAAGTGCACAGCAGCAGACCGCAAACGTGTGCATTCATTTGCTGTTGCTGTTGTTGTTGAGCCCCAGTTGTTGTTGTTCCTCCTGCTGCTTTTGTTGCTTTGGTACTTCACTTCATTTTGAAATACCCTGTAAAAGAATTTGGCTCGAAAGAGGAGCTTATAGGCGAATGGGGAATGGATGTAATTTAAGTGAAATTTTGGATTGATATTTTATTTTCTTTTATTTGGTAGTTAGCTTCCACTCTATTACTAGAAGAACAAATGAACCTAAATACTTTTTATCTTCATTTGTGCACAACTTAAATTTTATCACAATACGCCTGCTCGGTTGTAAGTGTATTATTAGTTTAGTACATCAACTTCATGTCCTGAAAATTTCAGTAAAATCGAACATTTTATTAGGAAGTAGGTCAACAAAATCTAGATGTCTATGTCTTTTTGGTCCTTCACTAAAATTATACTGCTGAAAAGGTGCAAACAGATAACTAGGATATAAAAATCACTTCTGTTGTATTTGTTTTATTTGGAAGTCAGCTTGTACCTAAACGCTAATAGATGATATAAATCTAAATTCTTTTTTATGCAAATTTAAGCACAAGTTCAATTATAGCAAAAGTTGGATGCTTGATTTTGAGTGTATTATAAGTTTAATACATCAGCTTTATGTCCTGCAAATTTCACTAAAATTGAATATTTCATTTGCTAGTAGTTTAATAAAATGTAAAAGCATATTTTTGTTAGCTCCACTGATAAAATTATTCTGCTGAATCTTTAGCTAAATTTACAAGTTCCACTCTAAAATCTAAATGTGTTTCTGTCGTACACTGCTGAAAGTTGTTAATTAAATAAAATTCTTTCCTTCTGCAGTTAGCAACATATAATTTTGGAATGTTATATTTTTCATTTGTTTGTCAGTTTGTACTTTAATTCTTTTTAAATGTATCTTCAATTTGAAAGTGAAAACTTACAAGCTTAAAGTTTTACTCATCAACTTTATTTTTGTGCTGAAAATTTAAGTAAAATCTAAAGCTTAATTTAAAAGTTACACACTAAAAATCTAAATGTGTTTGTTTAGAATATCTTTTAGTTCTTTGCTGGTAAAAGGTTTCAACTGAAAATAAAAGACATTTCTGCTGAAATTAGCAATGTAGAATTTTGGAATTTGTTTGCTAGTAAAAACAAAATTATTTTTAAATTTATTTAGAATTTAAACTTGAAAATACACAAGCTTAAAGTTTCACTCATCAAATTTATTTCCGGGGAATTCCTGTGAAATCAAATATTGTGCTGAGTATCTTTCAGTTCTGTTTTGGTCGTCAGCTTTTTTGTGTTGCCAACAGCGGATGGGGGAAAGGGGAGCCCAGTACATCGAGCGTGAATTAATTTTTAATGATGTTGTGAACTCTGGTGCGCTGTGAAAACGACTCCCATTTTGTCTATCTTTGCCCCCAAAGCCAGCTGAATGCGTGTCCTCTCAATGAGTGAGCAAGTGTGTGTGTGTGTGTGTGTGGACAACACCGGATGTAGGTCATTTCAAAAATTGTTTGCTTTAAATTGCATTTGCGTTTCGCCACGTGATGACATGCAGAGCGAGCGAGCGAGCGCCACACGAGCCACAAGTGTTTTTATGGGCACCATGCCAGCTAGCGAAGTACACAAACCATGTCATCAAATGAGATGAGCACTACATGGTGTAAGGGGGTAGAGAGAGGGAGGGAGAGGGAGGAGGAGGCACCATCATCTCTACACAGCCTGTGCTTGTTTAGCCATTAGTCAAGGATTGCTGCGAACGCATGCGACGAGTAGTGGGTCAACTGCCTAATTAAAAAAAATATAAATAATATTCACTTAAAATGCAAATGCAAAAAAATATATGTTTAGTTGGCGAATTGCGTTACACACTTAAAAATATGGCAACTCTGTTTACGTTTCACTGGCAGGAATCTAATTCAATTCAAGTTAATGTGGAGAAAGCGTTGATAAGGTAGTTAAATAAAGAATGGAAATTATTTACTTGTAGATGTCGTTGTGATAGATATAACTTCCAAATTTGTTTATCAGCATTAAATTTTGATTCTCCAAAGATTCTTTCTGAGCTTCTTAATAGACTAAAATATCGAACTTTTTATTCTTCATGTTTATGCTTCTTTATTTTATATAGTTCGTGAAAAAAAAATACTCTTATAGTAAATAATATTAAAATTATGGCAATGCTCTGCTGGTAACACTTCTTCCAGGAATATAATTCAATTGAAGTTAATACTGAATAATCTTTGAGGGAAAGTTTCGGTATCTTTAGAATTTCTTTCGTTGATTTATTTTCCATTGATCATTAACGACTTTTGATACTTCGTACCTATCTTTTATTATTCATGTGTAGTCTTCTCTGTTTTACATTACTTTAGGGTAAAACTATTTGACTTTTGCTTCTTTAGGGTTTCTATCTTAATCAATTTTATGAGTCATTTATATTGTCTTACTGTAGCTTAATTCTTCATGTTCAGCTTTCTATATTTTAAACGGTTTGTGGACATATCAAAACTTATTTTTAATTTGTGACGAATTCTTTTCTGTTTCTTTATTCGCTCATAACATTTATAGATTAAGATGTTGACAACGTTTCCATTCAAACAGTTTTTCCCCTGAAATTTTCACTCTGTCGTTCTTCCATCAACGTTTATTTCACCTTTTGTTCATTTGTGTCATTGTTTCGCTTTACAAGTTTTGTGAGTTGTCCTTTGAAGGTAACTGTTAAAGCAATTATCCGATTAATTTGCATGCACTTCCATTTGAAGTTCACCTACACTCCACTAGCAATCTCTCCCTCTTCCTCTCTCTCTCTCTCTCTGTTTCGCTCTCACTCTCTCGTTCTCTATATTCCCTTTGGTTCTCTCTGCATATGTGCATCCTTTGTGTGTGTGTGTGTGTGTGTGACAAACGTGTATAAATCAAAAAGGATTTTTATTGAGGATGCCGCTGGCGATTGCAAACAGTTCGCTGGCCATTTTATTGCCTGATCCTTCGATTATTTTATATTGTTTTCTTTTGTTGTTGTCGTTGTCGTTGTTGTTTCTTATTGTTCTTTGGCTACTTTGCAACTTGCTGTTGATTCAATTGCGCTCACACATGCGAACTCTCGGGCCGTACCGTGAAACGGTTTATGCAAATGCAATAAATTACATTTTATTATGAAAAATTTAAACGCTTGACGCCCTTGGGCGTGTTCGACTGCAGCAGCAACAACAGCAGCAGCGACAAGCCATAAAAATCCAATTAATTGTTATTTTATTTGTTTATTGTATTCTGATTACTCCGCAATAACAACAAAAACAACAACTGCAACACGGCGGCGTTCTCAGTTTTTGCGTTTTGATTTATTGCACTATTTTTATTCATAATTTAATTAATAAAATATTTAAAGCCATAAATGACTAAATAAGAAAAATACAATATTTAATAATGGCGATGAATAGCTTCTCAATTTCGCCATTAATAAAAGGCACAGACAAATTATTTCAATCAGTGCAAAATATAATATATTCTTTTTGTATGGTTTTAAAGTTTACTATTTGCCAAATGAGAGCTTAAATATATATTTTTGGTGTTTAGCTTTATTAGAAACATTTCCCTTAAACTTAAATCTAATGAAAGACAAATTTTTAAATCAATGTGAAAAAATATTCTTTTTACCATATTTGATTTGAATTTGTTGTTTTGGAAGATTAATGCTCCCAAATGTTGAGTTTAAAATTTTCATTTTGTGTTTAGCTTTGAAAGAACTGTATTCTTTAAAAGCAAACCCAATGAAAGGAACGGACAAATTATTAATAAAGCAATATTAAATTTTTCGTTACGATTTATAAGAATTGCTTTAAATTTGTTTGCTTTTAAATTTAACTGCTTACAAAATGCGACTTTAAAAAATACATATTTGTTGCTTAGCTTTAAAAAAAAGATTCTCTTTAAACAAAAATACAATCAAAGGTGCATTCACTCAATAGTTAAATATTACATTTCATTACAGTTTACGCGATTTGATTTAAATTAGTATATTTTTGAAGATACTTGTTCACAAAATGAAAGTTTAAATTGTATAATTGCTGTTTAGCTTTAAAAAAACGATTCTCTTTCAACGAAATTACAGTTTAAATTGCAGTGTGCTTGACTCCATTTAGAAATTCAATTCCTGAAGTGCTTAATGTTATCAGACGTTAGCAGCGCTTTTTTGCTGGCATTTTGTGCGTGTGTCAAACGCTGAAAGGACAAAGGAAGAGCATACATAATTGCATTTAGGTATTCGAGCATCTGTAGCAACATTTCTCATGTGTTTATTTCTTTTCGTGGTACGTTTCTTTTTGTGGCGAAGTTTGCCACTTAATTGCCAGTTCTATACAAATGATGTGGCTGTGGCTGCTCTTTAGCAATACTCCGAGTGATCCCTTTTCTCTTCCTCTTCAGCACTTTTGAAGTACCTTCATTTGGCTTGTCAGCCCACAGAGCATTCATTTATCACCGAGGCAATCGGGTCGCTTCCACATCGGCGACAGCTTAGAGCGTATGTGTTTCTTTCCCTTCTCCTTCTACTTCTTGATCCTAATACTCTTCCGGCTGCACCTGACCCTGGGTTGGTGTTTCGGGAGGGGTCGCAGGTGACAAGCGAGCGGAGTAAGATAAATTATTATTTTAATTGCATTTAAATTACACGTTCAACGCGGCGTATACGCAACAATTTTAAAAGCCTGCTTATTGTGTGCCTGTCGCTCTCGTTCTTTCGTTCTTGGCTTGCCTTCAAAGTGGGCGTGACGCTGTCAAAGCTCACCCGCTGTTAGATTAAGGACCACCCACGTTGGAGAGTCCTTTTGCTGACCAGCAGCCAAAGCATTTGCACCACTATGAAATTCATTCAGCAAAAGTTTCATATTCACTTTTGCCTGCCTTCTCCGCTCTGTCTGCGCTGCGTCTGTCTGCTGAGAATTCACCTGACTGCGGCCTCGTTTTTATGCTACTTTTCATCGTTTTTTTTATACCCGCTACCCATTGGGGTAGAGGGTATTACAACTTTGTGCCTGTACGAAATTTATGTAATAGGCTGAAGAAGTCATTTCCAACTCCATAAAGTATATATATATTTGGTATTTTAAATCTTGCACTTTAACGATATATATATTTGACCAAGTATATTCTTTGGTATATTTGTAATATAGAAATTCAACAATATACCAAATATATCATTTAGTATATTTTGAATAAATCACTTCAACGATATACCAAATATAGCCTTTGGTATATTTTTAAATGTGACACTTAAACGATATACCAAATATATAATATTGCACATGTTTAGTATTTTTGCAAGATATTTTGAATGTAGCACTTGAACGATTTACCAAATACAACCTTTGGTATATTTTTAGTATTTATATGGTATATTAATTTTGTACATTTTAAAATGGAATGTATTGTAGTACTGTATCGATATACCAAACGTACCCTTCGGTGTATTTTTATTATCTTTGCGGTAGCTTTTAAAATGAATACTGTACTCTTTTCCTTTCATTATAAATAGGTGGCGGGTATCTCATAGTCGAGCACTCTCGTCCGTAGCTTCCTTACTTGGTTTTTTTTTGCGTTTAGCTGGGCTGGTCTTGTGCCTTATAATTGCCACTGGCACCCGCAGCGTTTCGGCTAACACCAACAGTTGCTGCTGGGTCCCAAAGTCAGCGGCAATTTATATTCATGAGTTGTTGTAATGTGTTGTAAGTTGCCATCGTTGCGCCGTCGTTGCTGACTCCCTTAAGCATGCTTATTGTTATCCGTGAATGAAGTTCTCTTATCGCGGCTTATTGCTTGCCTCATGCCTCCTCCCCCTCCCCCTCCCCTTGTACCAACAACAACAAAGTTGTTTGCAGGCAGCCAGCTTCGTGTGCTTTGTGCTTTGATTTCATGTCTTGACTTGTTGTTTATGTTTGCTTCTTGTGCATATCAAACTTGTTATGGCCGCACGCAAAATGACTTTAATTGTCATGCTGATAATTCAATGTTGACGAGTTTTCGAGTACCGAACACTGAGCACGATCTCTCTGTTAGCCACAAATCTTTTGCCTTTGCAAAGGCTTTCAGGCGCGCCGGAAATAATTGCCAAAATATAAACTAGTTATAAATTATTAGCATTGCACATGGATGAAATGGCAGCCAAACGGAGCTGAATCACTAAATGAAGGCACAGACAAACAGAAGCTGTAATGGATATCAGAGAAAGGGGGAACAGAGAGAGTGAGAAGGAGTGACAGAGGCAGAGACAGAGACGCATTCACTGGCATATTTTATAAGTCTGCGTTGTGTGCGGTTGAAAATTTAAACAAAGCCAAGCCACAAAATCACACAAGGATCCATTTTGCCTTGCCTCGACTCTATATCCTTGAACAACAGCTCGAGGCAAGCCAAACCAAGCACACAGACATCCACACACACACACATACTCACACACTCACATACTCTCGGAAGGAGCTAAATGAAGTTCAGACTGTATTTGAAACTGATATATACGCTTACCGAAAATACGAAATTCAATTTCCAAAGATACCCAAAATAAGATATTTACTGCATTTGATTGAAAGGTCAGCAAACTTGAGTTGGCCTTTAACTTTAACTGTATTTAAGTGATTGACACAGGAATTATTGAGGTGAAGCTTATGGGGTCAAAAATATGAGAACTTCTTGTATTTAGAAGAACGTTTGGATAAATATTATTTGCATTGAAATTAGCTTCAAATTATATTGAAAGTGAATGCTTCTTTTTATGTTGTGTTAAATCTATAAATATAAAAAGTAAAGTAAAACTTTTTTTAAGGGAAGTATCTACAACAAAATCGATAAAAATATATTAAAAATATAAAGATAAGATATAAGTCAAATGTATATATCTACAAAATCGATATTAATAATGTCTTGATTCCTTTTTTCAAAGTTACAAAAGAATTTAAGGCATTTCATAATTTGTTTGGTTGTTTTCAAAAGCTGACAAATTCGCTTAAATTCTAAATAAATTTGTTACTCACTTTCTTTATCTGAAGCTAGTTAAAGTAGTTTTATTCAAGGTGCACTTAAATGCGCTTCACAATGTTAGCCATACAAAATTTAGCTTTAATCCCTTTCAATGTAGCAAATCTTTTCTGCAATAAGATATGCTTTATTCTAAAGAGTATCGCAATCAAGGCAAATGCTGCAAGGGGTAAGCTTGCTAGCAAAATTCCCATATACTCCTCTCTTTGGTTGGCAGCTACTACGATTCGACTAGGACTGAGACTGCGATGGAGACTGAGACTACGACTACTACTTCATCGTCAGCAACACATTAAAGCAGCTTCATTGTCCTTGGCTGTTGTGCTTGTTGTGTGTGTGTTTGGGAGTGTAAAGTGTGTATGAGTAAAGTTTGTAAGCAGATAAAGTCATTTGCTTTGATATCTTTTACTAATTATTGCCAAAGCAGCCTCTAAGCCAGTTTTCTACACAGCAGCAGAGCAACAACAAGCATAATAAATGACAACAATTCAAGCTAAATGCGGCTGCTTGAATCCTTTTTTTGCTGTTGAAAATACACACACACACACACAGCAGTAGACCACATCCTTGCTCAAAGGGAGAGGAAGAGTGAGGGGGAAACATTAACAGCATATTATCCCTGGCATCGCATACAAAACAAAACTCAACGTAGCGTGGCGCCAAAAACGCCTTAGCCAAGCTAAAAAGAAGTGGGCGAGGCTTCCCCCTTAAGATGCCATCTCTTTCGCACTCACTAGCTCTTTCTCCCTCTCTCCCTCTCTGTCTCTATCCTTTTGCTAGTATCCATTGTTGTTGTTGTTTTGAAGCAACTGAAAAATATGATGAAATTAATTTTTGTGTTTACATTTAAGCGAGAATCTCGGTGAGTGAAAAAAGGTTGAGAAACTGAACTGAAACTGAAATGTTTGAGATTAAATTAAAGCTGCTGAAATGTTGTCATTTATAATTTGCACAATTGCCGCTAATCAAATTTCCTGCCACGGCACAAGAAAGAAGCTTTTCCTTGCCGCCTTGAAATCTTTATATATTTATTTTACACTTTCTTTTTTTTTTTTTGCTCGCTCTACGCTTTGGCCCATTTAATATGCCATAAAATTTCGAAGGAGATGGAAAAGGGGGTCATTGGATGTCTGGTGTTTGGCATAAGGCGATAAAATAGACAAACCTAAAGAGCGTGTGGCGTGTGGCAAGTGGCAAGTGGCAGCTAGCGGCATGTGGCATGTGGTTGACTGCAGCAGCAGCAGCGTTTGGCTGGCAGATATCCTGCTGCAGGACACCCACAGCTAAGCAGCCATTGTAACGAATCTATTAAGTGGAAATTTATTAAAGCAACAACAACGCAAAAAAAAGCAAACCAAACTCAAGTTAAGCCATAAAATGTTGTTTGTGTGTGGCACACACACACTCACACACTTGCGCCTGGTAGTACATAAAAATATTAAAAATACAAGCCGAAAGGCAGCCAATAATGTTACAGCAGAGAAGAGAAAGACGACGTTGCTGCTGTCTGGCGTTGATATTTTTATTGCTGCGGCGGCTTAAGGACGACAGCTTTGCCTAGCAATTTCTTGCGATTTCCATTGAACAGAACAAACACACACTTGCACACACACACACACACGCACAACCACAATTTGCCAGAGCATTTGGATTTCAAATTTTGCTTTTGGGTAAAAGCTTTTCTCATATGCGCATATTTTCGACGATTTTGCCTGAGCTGAACTGAGCTACTCGGCAACTCGGGCGTATGCGTAATTTTTGCGTTTATTGTTAATAGATTTGTGCATATTTTGTGAGTGTGTGTGTGTGTGTGGGTGGATATCATCGACTGCTGCATTCGACTGTGATTTGTACTCTGCTGGATAAGCACTCGAATCGGATTTTCGTCCATAAAGTTGCTCAACAAAATTTGATTGATAGTAGAGGGAAAAGTCGATAGAGATAAACTTGGCTTATGGCTAAGCAGAAATTGATTTGTTATGCATATTAAATAATCATTTCGTTAATCAATCAGTTCAACTTTATAGATATATGTAGATAGAGTGTGTATCTTTAATGCAGCTTTAATGTTTCGCTTTTCACTCTCGCAGAAGATAAACATATTATTATTTGATACATAATGCAGCAACCTATCAACTGTCATCATTTTCATTCGAGTAATAACTTTCTGTCTGGCACTCATCAGACAATCTAATCAAGCTAATTTCCGTACGAACGACACATCGTCCTTCGTCCCGCGTCCTTCCACATATGTCTGGGCTTTGAGAAAGCGCAAATTTCTCTGCTCAGATATTAGCCAGATATTTTGCTGGGGGGCTTAGACACTACACAGAGTGGGTGAAAATTAAGCAATTTCCGAAGAAAAGCTTTGCACAAAAAACTTGGCAGTCAATAAAAAGCGAGACATAGCGAAAAGGGAAAATATCTTTTGCATACAGTATTTATAAAAAAAATTAAAAAGGTTGGCATAACATTGGCTGACAAAACTGGTCAATGATAATTGGCTGATGATGGCTAATCGAATGAGAATTGTTAACAGCTTTTAGGTAATTACAAATTGATAATTGCTTTCAGCTGTGTAGTTTTTATATGTTTGAAATATTTGAAGCAAGAAATCATATAATGATTATGTTATTATATGAAACGAAGGATTTTTTTCATTTTTTGATCAACATAAAAGGCTTTTATTTTTAAAAAGAATATTAAAACATATATCTTTGTCTTGAAATATATTCTAAATGTTATAATATTCCAAATTAAAATACCGCAAAAGTACAAAAAAAATATATTGGGGCCTTTATTTGGTATATTGATATATTACTACATTAAAAAAAATACCAATATGTATTGGGTAGAAAAAGCCACCCATTGGGTAGGCCGGCCATAAAACTGGTATATATTGAATGTAGTGTTATAACAATATACCAAATATAGCCTTGATATTTTGTAGTATTTTTGTCGTATATTAATTTGGTTGTTTCTACCTAATGCAGCCACCCATTTGGTAGAAAGGTGCCATAACATGGTATATTTTGAATGTAGTATTATATATTTTAGTATTTTTGTGGTACATTATAAGAATAATACCAAACTGTTTCGCATTTATTCAATATGAGTAGCGGGTAATCCGATATCTCTGTTTTCCTATCCTATCTTTCCTATTTATATGCTTATTTTTATTTTGAACATTATACTCATTTTGATCTCTGATATAATGAGTGTCTGTAATTAAGTTTACACAAGAGAGTTCTTCTTTCGATTTCAGAATATCTGCATATTTTCTTTAAGTTTTATCCTTGATCAATCCTTCTGAAGCATCGCCTTTTCTTTTCTGCAGTAACTCTTATTTATTTATCGGTTTAATGAGTTCAATTAGTCAATGTATCGAGTCAATTGCCAATGCATTAAAAGTCATAATCTCATTTGATGTGCGCTGCTTTAAAACTCTCTATCTTTTGCTCGCTGCGATACGCGCTGCTTTACTTGCTCGTTCTCTCTCTTTTTCTCTCTCTCTTCCATGCTCTCACTCTCAGCTGACGGTGCTTATTGTGTTGTTTAAGCCCCAAAGAAAAAGAAAGCAACGCCTGCAGAAATTTTTGCATTATACATTTTACTTTTCATAAGCTTAAAGTCGACGCGCAAAAGGATATCACACAGCTATGGAGGTAATTTGCCAGGACCAAACAACAGACTGAGAGTGAGTGGGAGTGGAGGAGAGGGAGATTGAGCGGGGTAATCAGTGAAAGAGCAAAGGGAGTGATTGTGTGGGGGCTGCGGTGTAAGTGAGAAAGAGACAATTAAAAATCCATTAATTTGAGTAGCGGCAACCCATGTAAAGCTACTTATACTTATATCACTCTCTCTCTCTCTTTCTCTCCCTCTCTGTCGCTCTCTTTCACTGTACGCCCCCGCCACGCCCAGACGCTGCGAATGGAAATTTACATTACATTATACTCGCATTTAAATAAATTTTTGCAAAATTAAAACGTAATGCATAAAAGAGAAGAAGGGCGCAGCTTTATGGCTGTGTTACCGCCACACTGAGTGCCACTGAGTGTCTGTGAGTGCATGAGTGAGTGTGTGAGTGTGTGGGTGTATGGATGTATGGGTGTATGGGTGTGTGTGGGTGAGTGCATTGTTGATGCATTGGTCCAGGGCCTCGGCGTTGTACGAAATTATTTATGTGTCGCACATTTAACTTGTACATGGCAAAATATATTTTGCATTTACAGAATGCACTTCCATCATTATCCAGAGCGAAAGAGAGTGCCACAGCAGAGGGGTAGGGGGAGGGAGGGAGATGGACAGCCAGCTGGCCGGATGTCGGGATGCTGGACAGAAGGCTTGGCATTGTTTTTGCCTCCGGCCTGGCAACGTTCACTCTGGCTCGTCCTGATCCGAGTGTTGTCCTCGTGTCCTGTGCCTGGTGTCCGCCTCTGTGCGGATTAAAATGCATGGGTTCATGAAGTGGTCATCTGTCATCTTTGCGGTAGGAAGAACTTCGCATGTTGACATTGTCGCAACAGTTTATACTTACACACACACAGGCAGATACACAATGGTTCAGTTTTGTAACTGGCACCCACTCAGTGGCAGCTTGTTATGCTGCTTTCTTTCTTTTAGTCGCTTTTTATACCCGCTACTTATAGGGAAGAAGGGTATCATAACTTTTCTGCAGAAAATGTATATAACAGGCATAAGAAAGCATTTATGATCGTATAAAGTAAGTACATATATGTTCTGAAAAGCGTCCGTCAGTCTGTCCGCATGAACACATATGTAGATCTCAGAGACTTTAAGCGATAGAGATATAAGTTTAGCATGCTGATAAATTTTGTTTCAAAATTTCTAAAGATTTGGTTGTCATTACATAAAAATTGGAGAAGTTATATAAGAAATACTTGTTATGGGCAAAAACGAACAGATATATACCAAATATAGCCTTTGGTATATGTATTTTGTATATAGACTACATCATTATACCAAGTATAGACCTTGGTGTATTTTTAGTATTTTCGGTATATTGATTTGGTATATTTTATGTTAATACTGCCTATTTTTCTTTTATATAAATATACCAAATATAACCTTTGGTATATTTTTTTGGTTTGTGCTAAAATTAATACCGCACTATTTTACTTTCACCCTAAATCGGTACCGAGTATTTCATAGTCTCACACATACTCGACTGCAGCATTCTTACTTGTTTTCTTGTTGTTCTCGATGCACTGAGGAAAACTCCCGAGCTTCGAGCTGAGAGTTTCTGGTGCGCACTTCCTATAGAGAAGCCGGATTAAATATGGCTTAAAAGTCAGTTGACACGAGTTGGCCATTTCTCGTGCTCGTGTCACGTGTCCCGTGTCCCGTGTCCGATGCTTCGAGCCAAAAATTGTGCACTGGTGTGAGATAATAAAACATTTATGCAGATAGCTTGGGCCCAACAACATCATTGAAATTAAGCACAACACGTATACGCAGTGCATGCCAAAGATTGAGAGCTACGTCTGAAGGGGGAGAAATTGTCTTTAGATGTCATTAAAATTAATTGCAGTGAAACTGACAGTCTGAATGCAGCTGGATAGCAGCAGCTGAGCTGGACTCAAATTATTGCATGATATTGATGCATCTTAATGTTTTGCATTTTACTGCTTGAATTTTGTTAATGAGCTTAATTCAAACATGTCGAATAATTAAATTTCGACTAATTTAATTAAGCTCTAAGCCTAAGCGATAATTGCAGTTGATGAGGCGACTTTTAACTTGGTTTCCATTGCTTTGCAGTCGTAATTATTTCAAGCTGCTGTTCTTGAGCTATTTTAATTAGATTATGCAATAAATCTTGTCTTTCCTCGAAGCATATGCTTTAAGTTGCCGAAAATAGATATTATTTTAATCAGCTTTCACAAAGATTTATAGCCTAAATTTAAGTGCGCCTGCTGGGCACAGAACACAGTAGCTTTCTTTGATATTTAATCTATTTCAGTTGTAATATGTTTAGTTAATCAATTAAAGCGATTTTAAGAGATTTGTTGTTAGATGAGATTAGGATTATCTTCATTTAAATTTAAACAAGAAGAAATATTTAGGCAGCTTTTTAACTGGAGTATTTTATAAATTTACTTTTAAATTTTTGTCAACTTCAAAGTGCTTCTCATGTTGAAAAGATTCGCTTTAAAAGTAATTTTATTCTGCAGCAAATTTCTAAACAAATTTCTTGTTGTAATTTGGACTTTAAAGCAAAAATCCCTTCGGACTGCAACAGAGATTTTTTAATTGAAATTCCTTGGTGATTTTCCTTCCGAAATTTTGTCGGCAAGTTGAAAATTGTTTTATTTTTCGTAGCCAATTATTTGTGAGTAAATTGTGTGCGAGGGCATTAGCAAATGTCTGCATCAGCAAGCTGTGATCCATCAGGGATCCTTGGGCGCAGGACTCGCAACGAGTTTTGTTGCTGCACAAATGTTGTATTATGTTCTGACATGCAACATGAATATTCACTTTGCACTTTGCGGGCATTGCCAGACCCGGATTTAGTGTACAGGTGTTTTGCAATGGGCGAATGTCCTGCCCAGGCTGTTCGTCCTTTCTGCCCGAAAATTTGCATCTTAATCTCTGCCGTCAGCACCGCTGTTGACATGCAACAGCAACAGCATCAGAATCAGAGTTGCAGTTGGAGCCGTAGCAAATCGTCTGCTTAGGCATAAACTTACAGCAGCCAGACATGTCCTGGCCTGGACAGGTACAAGGACACTGACCGTGCTGCCAGCCTGATTGTTGTTTAGTTTTGCAATTTAAATTACAGGTGAAACTCCACGACATGTGAATATAGTTGAGCGACTGTTTGAAGCCGAGTCCTGCGAGTCCTTGCCAGCTTTAAAGTTCGTGATGAGCCGCCAAAAAGTTACTTGACTCCCTTTGAAGCAAAGTGGCTGCTGTTGAATTTATCCTCCTCTCTTTTTGTTGTTTCAAATGAAATGAAATGTAGATGCATATCCATGGCCTAAACTCTGATGTGTGTGTGTGAATGTAAATTGTATAAATGTGCGCATAAATTTGCGTTGGCCAAATTTGAAATTCCGATTTTCGACCAGATTGGTAAACAATTTATGTAAACAACAACAACAACAGCAACAGCAACAAGAGCGAGCTGAAATCTGTTTCAGATATCTCTCGCAGCTGGCGCTTCAAGTGTCCTTTGGCTTTTGTTTGTTTGCTCTCTCGCTCTCGCTCTGTTTGTTGTTGGCAACATGTAATTGCGTAACCCTTTAGTTAATAGCACCCTTGAGTACTCGAACATTGTGTTGTGTTGGCAGTCCTGTTTGTCCTGGTTTGTCCTTTTGCTTATGGTTATGAGGGGAATGCTGAAGTGCGACCCAACAACCACACTTGGCCATCACTTTTGCTTATCTTAAGTATTTTACTTATGTCCTGATGTCTGTCTGGCTGTCCTCTCCTGTCCTGTCCTGTCTGCCTGACTGCCTATCGCCAATGGATTCTCTGGAGACTTTTCAACCATTTTCAATGTTTGCATTTACACATTTTCCATTTTCTATGCTATTTACAAGCCTCTCCCTCTCTCTTTTACTCTCTATGTGTGTTGTATAAATGATAACTGCACAATTTCCAGCATGCTTTTGCTGCTTGATAAAGTGCTTTTCCACTAACCATAAAACCAAGTGATTTCAACTCAAGCTGCTGCTGCTGCTGCTTCTTCTGTTATTGTTATTACCTAGCAATACCTATTTATGCACTGAAAAAAGGGGCAAATGTTTACAATCGGCTGCTCAAGGAGTGACCACAGTTTCGCCAATAAATCTGCGCTCTATTAAGTTTTAGCTGCCTTCAAAAAGAAAAGAAGTAAGAAAGCTACAGTTGAGTGTGTTTGACTGTGAAATACTCGCTGTCCATTTTCAAAAGGAGCAAAACGGTGAAGTATTATAAAAATTTGGTATAGAAATATACTGAATTAATATACCAAAAATACGGTGCGGTATTATTCTGAAAATATAACAACACATACTGATATAAAGCAATCGATATATTTGTTTTATTGATATACTTTTAGTATACATATATCATAGATAATACCAAGAATATACCAATGGTTACGTTTGGTATATTAATGCACTATTACTTTCAGTATATACCGTAGATTACAATATATACTAGATTGTCAACCATGACGGTATTATTGTAAAAATATACCAACAAATGCTGATCTTTGGTATATTGATATACTTTTAGTATATTTCATAGATTACACCAAGAATATACTAATGGTTATTTTGGTATATTGATACACTATTACTTTCAGTATATACCATAGATTATAAGCATATACCATCGACCATCGCAGTATTATTCTACAAATATACCAACAAATACTAATATACCTATGTTTGTATATGGTATATTGATATACTATTACTTTCAGCATATACATTAAATTACAAAATAGACAAATATACATAGAACCATTTCTCAAATATATTATATATTTTTATTTTACCCTTATACCCTACATATAGTGGGTATAAAAAGCGTAGTTGTTGAGTGAAATTGTATTGAAAGTGGTTTCAGTAACACACACTTCAACTGCTGCTATTACATTTCTACATGTGTGCTAGTTTTGTTATTGTTTTTCGAGTCGAGACTCAGTCTTGAGCTCTGCAGGTTGTCGTCAGATGTCGAGACTTCAGTCTGGTCAACTGTTGTTGTTGTTGTTTGTTGGCTGCTGGCTGTTGGCTGTTCAAGCAGCCGAACAGCTTTACGTGCTCGACAATTTGCCATTAATTGAAAACAGATTTGTCGCCGAGATTGCATTGTCGACAGCCATCCGATTTCCGTACAAATTAATTATAGCTGCCATTGACAGAGCAGAGGCGGCATTTCGGGGGCATTCCGGGGCCGGAGGGAAATCTGGAAAAACAGCGATAGAGCGCCAGAAGAGTTTGCAGAATTTAATTCAATTTTATGAAGCAGCCGAAGTGAAAGTGAACTAAAATCAAAGCTCTAACAAGGGAATTCGCAAGGCTATAAAAAGCGTGTAGAAAAAGGTAAATAATAATAATAATAATAATAGTAATAGTTACGACACTCGGCCGGAAGCGGAAATGCCAGCTACGGAAATGCGCTGCCATGAATGAGCAAAAAGTGTAAGCGAAGACGCAGAGAGAAAGGGAAAAATGGAATAGAGAGTGAGCGAGACTTCGTGACATGTTAATTGAGCAGAAATTTTGTTGCCACACGTGTCGAGCTCCTGTATCCTGTGTGATTGTGTGTGTGTATGTGTGTGTGTGTGAGGATAGAGAATATGTTTGGAATGGCTATTTGAGCATATGTTTGACACTCGGCAATTGCGATGGCGAAATTACAATTACATTTACAAATACAAATACAATTTTATTGTTATTGTTCGCTTAAATTTACACACAATTAAGCGCCGACTATTAACTATTTTTACGGCCAACGGCTCTATAAATAAGCATTTCACGCTTCGACTCATTCGCATTATGTTAAAAGCACCATAAACAAGTATTATATAAATAATAATAAATATGTATGCATATGTACATAAGTTTTTTACTCAACTGCGGTAAAGAGGTGATATTTTTATTAAGATCCGCAAATAAACAGTGCAATTAGTTATTATGGAGTATTGTGGTTCGCTGTGTAGTGTATTGCGACTGTTTGTTGCAAGTTCAAGTTGGGTAGTTGAGTTCTCTAAGAAAGTATAACTATATTATAAAACATATATTTTAGTTTGTAATTTGACTGTTTTGAATATTATGAAGTACTTTATTCATTCATTTCTTTTTTTATCAAAGTTTGAGACATTTTTAGTAAAGAATGTGATAAAACGTGACTCACTTTTAACTGATATTATGATACAATAAGGCTTCTTAATATTTCCGGTTTGTCTATCTGAATATCAGAGAACTGAACCACTTAAAGTTGGCTTAAATGACAAGAAATTTCTATTGATATCCGGGATACTCAATCATAAGTATGTGGTATTGAATTGTCATTAGTATAGATCAATATATTTTTTTAGAAGATAAAGAAAATCACAATCAATTGCTTAAGAATAATCAAAGTAACTATGAGATAATCAGTTACAAAGTAAGGGAATTTAAAACAATCTTTTCTCTAATAGATTCAAATGTTTCTTTAAAGAGAAATTTAGTTCAAATATATCAATAGTCAAATATTCTTCTCCAATTCAGACTAAAGCCAACAAAATAATGAAATTTAAACCTATGTTTTTCCTTTCTGTAAATGTATTTTTTATTGGAAATTTGTTTTAATAAAAAAGCTTCATCAAATTGTTAACGTGCTTTTCAACAAGCAAGTGTGATGAATCAAACCAAAATTTCCGCACTTCTGATTTAAAATACTTGCATAACTTTCATATAACATAAGGGAACGTCTACTGCATTCCATCGCGTCTGTTTCTTCAACGCTTTGTTATGTCCATAAGCTGAAGAACATAAATTCTTAGAATTCCACTTCTTTCTTCATCCTTGGTTAGATTTAAAATTTATAAAAGAAAAACTACTATTTAAAAATATTTTTCGTTCTGCATTCTTCAAAATATTTTGTAGGAAAATATTCCAAATTTTGTGGCTAAATAGAAAAATAGTTAAAAAAAAACTTATACTTCGAATTTCTGCAATATATTCGTGATGCATGTGAAATAAAATTGGGAATGCAGTAAAGAAAATATGTTGATAAAATAATAACTTTGAACAATTTTGAATTGGATGTTATTATTAGAATCAATGCTGTTGACTACATTTAGTGAATAGTTCGCTTCGCTGTTGATATTTCCAGTTTGTATTTATCTATATTTATGCCCATCTATCGAAGTATTTATCCATGTTTATATCTCAATCAATGTGAGCTGCCGTTTGACCACTGTGTGTGTGTGTGGTGAACCATTTATGAATGTTTGACTGGGGGATTGACATTGAACCATCAATTTGCATGTGTGTTGGGACTAGAGGCACATCAAATGAGTGTAGTTAAAGCTATGCAACAAATTAGTTTTAATTTTTAGTGTTATGCAAATAGAATTATTGTTCGAGCTGCTCGCACAATCACATGAAATTGCATGGAATGAACGAACGGATGGATGGAAGGATAAATGGAAGGATAGATGGACGGATGGATGGCTGACTGGTTGGCTGGGCATATTGATTTGTTTGCCAGCGCCAGCGTCAACCAAGCCCCGAGGCAATAATGCGTAGACTGAAAATTAAATTGTTTGTTTGCCTACTCTACACATGTGTGTGTGTGTGTGTGTAAGTATGCTCGTGTGTGATTTTAATTAAAAATTGATTTAGCAAAATTTGCATAAATTATACATAACTCTACACGGTAAGCCAATGCTGGCAGTGCATACAGGCATTTTGCATTTGTGTCAGTGTCAATAAATTAGAAAAGATTAATTGAAAAACAACTAAAAAGTGCTTAATAAATGCTGACAGCACAACTCGATGCCCTATATTTCATACTTGATGGGCTTATAATAGCTGAAAAGGGTTCAATTAAACGCTGTTGATAAGCTTACAAAGTTAGGGAATTTAAAACTATCTTTTCAGCAATAGATACTTTAATCAAAGGAATCATCAAATTGTTGATAAGCTAACGAAATGAGGACATTTAAAATTATAATTTTCTAGCAATAGATGCAAATGTATCTCTAAAGAGAAATTTAATCTTTACTTTAATAAAACGTATCATCAAATGTTCTTCTATTATTCACAGTTTTTCTCAATATATTAGACGAAAAGGGTTGAATTGAAACTTGAATGATAAGCTTAGAAAGTATATGAAGTTAAAACTTTATTGCCATTCATATCCATTTGCCCTATATACAAATGTATCTTTAAATGGAAATTGTAGTTTTACTTTGATAAAATGACTTGTTAATTATACTTCTGCAATTCAAACTAAACGCTGATGATTAGTTAACAAAGTAAGGCAATTAAAAATTATGCTTTTTCATTTAGCACTAGAAATAAATGTATCTTTAAGGGCAAATGTAGGTGTTACTTTAATTAAAAGTCTCCTCAAATATTCTTCTACTATTTCTACACTTTTCAACGTTATACTTACAACTAATACGCCCTTTAGGGCCCTTTTACAGGGCATAATTATATAAATTGTTGCGGCAGCGTAATAAAAACAAGATACTCGGTAACGAAAGCCGTTTCATTTGCAAAGTTTCAATTGCAATTACGATTGCAATTGGAATTGCAATTGCTTTAATTCAATATTTATCATTATATCGAATTGCATTAGTAAAGTGCATTGAAAGTATGTGCGCTGCCTGACTGCACGCTGACCACTTCAGTTATGCTCCCATCCAACTAATTTTATTTAATTTTATTAAATATTTTATTTACGCTCGTGCATAATTAAAAATCATTTAAGTTTGCCCATTCACAAGTCTCAGTTGTGACTAAAAAACATGCCAAAAATATGTAAAAGTTGCCATCAAATGGATAAAAAGCAGCATAAGTGTTGAAGGGATAGAGAAGACGTGGGAAGGAGGGAAGGGGGAGTGGCAACTCGAAGGGGCAACAATTTATTGCGGTGCCGTGAAATATGGCAAAAGTTTTCAAATGAAGTCAGTCTGAGAGCGGGGAGACGGGCACAAAACCAACAGCATAAACAAATGAATGAGCAAGTGAATAACTGAATGAATGAATGAATGCAGGAATGAATGAATGAGCGAGCAAGTGAATAAGTGAACAATTGAAAACTTGTCGTCAGCATGACGAACTTTTAATACACTTGTAGATCTTTTTTGCAAGATTAATTGAATTCACACTCCAGCGATTGCATTTCAACAGCCCAAAAACGCAGGCGCCACTTTTAAATACATTTTTAAATGCGTGCTGTGAAGTATTTTAAATGAAAAGGCTACAAAGTAAAGCTGTTATATGCATTTGAAATTGTTTTCCTTTTTTTGAGATATGAAATATCCTTGTAACATCTTTTAATTCGGAATTTACATGTTATAAGATACATTTGGGACAGAGCTTTGTGTTGTTTGATATATGAAAACATTATTATTCAATTAACAATATGTTTTGTATACAACTTTGCATCCCAAATACTATAAAATAGTCTGCTCTTTACCTATGTTAAAAGATTTATCAATGAAAATGTAATTGCTTCTAACTCAACTTTAACTTCAACATTTTATACAGTCAATTTCCTAAAGAGTATTTAACTAAGATCTTAAAGTCATTGCTGTCATCAATTGTTTATTAATTATATCATCTTTTTTCTCTTTCAGTTTTATATCAAAAACCAAAATTATCTGCGGGTAAGTGGAATTTGTATTCTAAAATACATTTATATAAACTTAACTGCTGAACCGATGCAACTTATGCTAATGGCGTAATGAGTAGCCATTGCTTGAAGCGTTGTCTACAAAAGGGAAATCCGTCTGTCTGTGAATGTGTGTGTGTGTGCACTTTGGGGTTTTGTTGAGTTTTTGTGTGTTGATTCAATTTGCTCCCTTTTGACGCCTTCCAATTAAGCCATTTGGGCAGCCGGACAAGCCTCAGTCTGTTGTCCTTTGCCTTCGCCAGCTGCTTTTCTCCTTACCTTGTCTTTCCTTTCGATTTCAGTTTCATTTCTTTTTTTTGTACTTTTCGCTCTTTTGCCATTTGCATTTCATTAAATGTTTTCTTTTCTTTGCATTTTCCATTTTTATTTGTGTTTTCATTTTCGTTTTCATTTCGTTTAAAGTTTTTTTTTTTCTTATTAACATTTCAGTTCATATGATTTTATTTTATTTCGTTTTATTTTATTTTTTCTCTCAATTTCATTTGCTCAGCACAAATATTTATCGACACTTTTGCATGTTGTTTATGAGGCGGCTGCTGCAGCTGCTGCTCTACTTTATCGGATATTCTTCGTCTTGTTGTTGTTGTTGTTGGGCCAACATCACCTGTAGCTATTTGTGTGCTAAACATCCAAAAAAAAAAAGAAGAGAGAAGAAAACACACTACAACCGAGCTTAACCGTTATATGGAAATGGACTTTGTTAGTTTGAGCCAAACAAACTTTATGCTCATCGATGCCAGAAACCAATTTAAAATCAAATTTTCCTCCATCACAGACATCGCAAAAAGGTGAAGAGAGGAGAGGGAGGGAGGGCGGTGAAGAGAGAAAGTCTCTACTCTTGGGCAGAAGTGCAAATTAAATAAAATCGCAAGAGGCAGAAAAATGTAGTCGATGGTCGTTGTAGATCCTTCTGAGTTGTGTTGGCCACCAGTTGATGATGATGTTATTATTATTCCAGTTGTTGTTGTTGTTGTTGTTGGCGCTGATTGTCTGTGATTGATTTTAATCGCCTCAAGTGATTTCACTAAACGATTCAACTTTGAAATTGGTTACTTTGCATTGTGTCTGTGTGAAGAGGAAGGCAAAGAGGAAGGGAAACATTCTCCATGTGTGTGTGCGTTTTTGTGGGTGTTGCTTCACTTTTGGTGCTGACTGTTGCGCTTCCGGCGCATTTGCTAAACAACATCGAACTTAACATTTGCCCCGCTCGTCGCAACACATTTGCCTTCGAGTTCATTCGAGTTGTTGCTGCCATTTTCTATTGTTAATGTTGTTGTTGTTGTTGTTGATGCTTTAGTTGTTGCTTTAGTTGCTGTGTTGCCCCATAAATAAATGTAAATATACACATGCATTTATTATACATACAATTCTAACGGGTGCTCGACCTGCCAAGGGCCATTTAACACTGCACTACAAAACTGCACTTTGCACTCAACACTGAGAAAGCAATGAGGAAAGTTGCAAAGCAAAGCGAAGAAAGTTAAGTCATACTTTTAGTTCAATTGTTAAACTTTAATTGGAATTGTGAAGCATGGCTACTTAAAGGCGAATAATTTATGGCAAAATTCTGCAGTGCATTAGGCGAATCTTTAGCTCAAAATGAGTAATTGAATATTATATAAATGATTAAATTATATCTGACGTTAAAGGCCAACACTTAATAGGTTATTGTTTTTATCAATTTGTAAACTTTTCTATTCCATAGTTTATTATTTCACTAATTCTTTCGGTACACATATTATAGCGCGATATTCACATCATTATTTGGTGTTAAAATACATTTCATACGTAAATTCATTAATTAAATTCTAAGGTTGCCTTATGTAGCTTTAAATTTTCACACTTCCAAAGTATTATTTTATTTCTTTTATCTACTCATTTCATGTAGCAATTATCTTAATATGTCAACTAACAAATACAATTGTCTTCAAATAAAAGTTTAGTTCAAAAATTCTTCTATATTTTGACTCTAATCTGTCATTTTCTAAGCTCAGCATAGCAAATTCATTGAATGATTTCAAGCACAGTGTCGAATAGCTTTCGGCAAGTTCTTTTGCTTTATTCAAAAGCATTTAAAACATTAAAAAAATTGCATACAAATGAAAGCAAACAAAACTTTCACAATTGCATAGTGCAAATATATTGTAAATATTTTTTTTTATTGAAATTGTGTGATTATTAAATTTGTTCATATATGTTGTTATTTCAATAACTTATGCTTCTTCGGAAAAATACATTTCTAAATTTTAAAATTGGTAATATTATGTTGAAATCTACATTGAGTATACGCAGCGTAGTATATTCAGATATTCTAAATGAATTAGGTTATTTATTAGCTGTTGAAAGCGTGGAAGGTACAGAAGTAGATGGTTTATTTAGTTGTTTTTGCGGTGCATTAAGAATACATAGCGTTGTACAGATATGCTATATAGACAAACAAATTTGATAGATCTTATCTATCTGCAATAGATTCTATGAATTATATTCTTAATAAGATATAAACTAATACCAATAGGATAAATATACGTACATTTTAAAATGTATTTGAATAATTAGTTCAATTTGCAGTCACATTACATATACGTCGCATAGTATTATATTCAATAGGGATACATGAATAAAACTATCTAACTGCTAGCTACGGATGCCTTAATGACTAAAAAAAAAATTTAAATTTAAATATGTATTTCATTAAATTGCAGCCATATTAAGTATACGTAACGGTGTGTAAATATTCTGTATAGATAGGATGCAATAATAAATGAATTAATGAATTAGCTGTTTGAAATGTTAAACCTTTTCAATTTGCAGCCATATTAAGTATACGTACCGTTGTATAAATATTCAATTTTGAATTGTTGAATACAAGTTGATTAGCTGCACTTTCTAACCCAGTGACACAATTCGGCAGTCACTCAGTTTGTTATCCCCAAAAAGCGGCAGCAGCTGCAGCGATGCCAATTTTTCAAGGCAGAGCAATTACAAAGGGCAAAAAGTTAAGCACCAACTGTCAAGTCAGGTGGTGAAGGTGCAGCTCAAAAAAAGAGACGACAGCAAAGCGTGGGAGGTGGGAGGTGGAAAGTTGCCACTTTAATGAAAACTTTTGCTGTGGCGCTTAGCGGTTTGGCAACTTCAACGCCGAGGGCAACGGCAACAGCAACGGCAACGAGCAACAGCAACAGTAGTCGGGTAATCAGCCATGTTATGGCAGTTTGGCAGTCACTGGCTGGCTGGCCCCTCATATCCTTTGGCGTCCTCAATCTGTGGACTTTGCGCCGGCTGTCGTGGCCCTGTGCAGCGGTTACGGTTACGGTTACGTTTACGGCAATGGGGATTACGGCCTTGTGATGCACTTGAAATAGTTGTTATTGCCCTCTCTCTCTCTCGCTCTCACTCTGTTGTTGTTGTTGACAGCAACAGGATAATCTGCTTGGTGTGCATCCGCAGTCTCATCAGCGCCAACGTCCTGTTTGTCTATATCTCTCACTGTGCTGTTGCTGCTGCTGATGTGTGTATTAGTCTCCATCTCTCTCTCTGTCTCTGTGTCCCTCTGCTTGTATTGGTTTCGTCGCCTTTGCTTCCTTTTCCCTCTTCCTTTTTTTGGTGAGGGGCTTTTTCTCAAAATACAAAAAAAGAGCTAAAGAAAAAAACTCAAAATTGCGGCGCAAAACTTTGTGTGAGGCTTTGCTCGGTTGCATTTTTCTGGTTTTGTTGCAGTTTTGTTCGGGGCAGCTTTTAGTGGCTTCATTTGTTTTTGCCTTTGGTCTCTTTTGGCATTTTAAATCAGTTTGTTTTTGTCGCGGTATTCTCTCAGTCGACTGGCAGAGAAAAAGGGCATGCGGATCACATGGTGGAGGCTTTAATTAACCGAATAACCAAATACCTGTTACAATCGGCTTAAATTCGGATATTCATCACAATCACAATTAGTCGACTAAACAAATAGCACAACAATTTCAAAGCTAACTAATGAGTTGTTTGGAAGCGAATTTGCTTTTAACTTTATTGCAAATTTTGTTTATTTTGCTTTTTAGATTGACCTGGATTTTGTGATTGTGGGTTGAACTTTATTTTCAAATCAATTTGATTTTGAATTTAATATTTGATTTTTCTATTTTCAAGGGAATTTCCCTTTATATAGTTATTAATTTATTCAAGTTCATTTGCACACTCTTAGCATTGAATGAAATTATAATATTATTTCCTTCAATACTTCATTTTTTTAACTGCATGTCTTTTTTCATTAATTTACATTATAGCTTGCTCTTTTTTGTATATTTTTAGTATTTATGCGATATAGCAATTTGGTATTAACACTATTTTGTAATTAATTGTGTATCTCACAATCGAGCACAATCGACTTTTATTAAAATATTTGAACTATATTTTAATTTAGAATATTAACTTTTAATTAATTGATTAAATCAATTTAATTCTTATTCATTTTGTATATTATTTCCCATTAGAACTTTCCTAATTTCTTGCTTGAAAGTTATTCTAATCCTTCGTTTATTTTTTGTGCTTCATTCCCTTGCCATATCTTTTCACCATGTCAACATTTTCGTTTTTTAAAAATACTATTCTATGTAAATATTAAAGCACAGCCAACAGACTATGTTATAGTAAACGCTGCAGTTTCCCGTCGCTTCGAATAATATTGCAGAATATATATCTGGATGATGGTGCGTCGAGCACTTGATCCAGTCAAGTTTTGGTTGGCGTCGAAAAGTGTCAGCTCTCGCTTCATTTCCGGCTGCGCACATTGCACATTATCCTTGACACTTTTAGCAGCTATTTGCACTTTGCTTTTCATTTCATTCTCATTTTTCGCCATTTTTCTTCCCCGTTTGCATCCCTTCAACGTTTTGCTTTGTTTACTGAATTATCAGTGCGCTCATTATACGCGCTGCAGGGGGGCGGCTCGACGACTGGTGGGCGTGGCAGTGACACGACTCTTGCAGTTTTCAATGTGCCTGTGTCCTTAACCAGGGGCAGAGGCATGTCCTGTGGGGATTTATGTGACGTTGATGCCTTGACTTGCTGGCGAAACTTGTTGAGTGCGCTGTGCAAGCTTTTGGCTTATATCACGTCACGGATATATGTGCCAAGGATACGCCCAAGCTAATCAATAAATGCGCAAGTGCAAAACTATTTTCAATTTCGGTTGCTTTTTTAACAGCAACAACGAACATCTGCCGCCTTTGCGTAGTGCAACATTCATTAAAGTGAATGAAAGACAGGAGAGAGGGAGGAGTGAGAGAGAGAGGCCGAGAGTGGGAGAGTGGGAAAGAGACATTTGCTGACTTCACACGCAGCTATTAGCGCACATATCGATTGCCAATATTGGCAATTGAAATGAATTGCGAGGCAAACACACTGCGGGGTAGTTTGTTGGCAGTTGGGGCTGAAGCCAAGGACATGGCAAACTAAATGTCGGCACGTCCTGAACTCGGCTAAAGCAAACAAAGCACCCGCAACACGAAGAAGAAGCACAACTGTAAATGTAACAGAAACTGTGACTAAAACAGAAACAGAAACTGAAACAGAAACAGGTAGCAGCTGCCTCCTGACGCTAAAGTGCCAACTTATGGCACACAAAAATGCTTGAATATAATGGCCTGTGTTCGCCCCGGTTGCTGCCAGTGGGCGTGGCATGCAATTGTGGCGCCACAAAAGGCAGCAGCAGCAGAAGACGAAGAAGTCAACGATGACGACGACGACGACATGCAAAAGTGGAACGTGCAGCGTTGGCATTAAGTGGCATGTGGCAGCCGCAGCAAGGACACTGATAATGATGAAAAAATTCCCAGCTCACACACACACACCAACATAAGCACACACAATTTATCTGCCGCACACACACACACAACTACTGACGAGCATAAAAATTGCACTGGCAGCCCGAAGACAGTGACAAAAAGCCACTTGCCAGGCCAGATATATACAAGTACATCTGCGAGTGTGTGAGAGTGTGTGTGTGTGTGTGTGCTGCCCCTTATAACCCTGGGCAACCCTTTTGCTCATGTGTTGCACAGGGCGCACATCAGCAGCAGCCACATTCACCTGGACAGCAAGCGGAGGCAAACAGCAAACGAAATCGACCTTGACTGACAGCTTGACATGAACTCGACTGCTCTCAGCATAGCTGCTGTCCCTCCCCCTCCCTCCCACTTTTACATTCCCTCATCTGCTTCTTCTTCCCACTCACACACACACACAACCAAACACTTTAGCCAGCAACATTGGGCTCATTATTTTCGCTTTAGCCGGTCAGCAGAAGCAGCAGCAGCAGCGAGAGAAATGGGACAGGCAATATTAATGTGCATGTGCATGTGTGTGTGTATGTGTGTATTTAAATATGTGTGCGCTTACATGCATGTATGTGTGTGGGTGTGTTTGTGCTCTTCTTAAAGCCGCCAAACCGCAAAGAGCTGGGCGAGGTTGCGGTTAACAGCTTAAACTGCTCTTAGGATTCCACGATACGTTTTTATACCAACTTTTATTATTTTTTCCGTGCACTTTATTTTAAATGAATGCCTCAGTCTGATATCAAGAGTATATAGCAAAACAATTCCTTAAGCATTTGGTTCTTTAGAGTAAGTGTGTATGGTAAAAGAAATCTTTATTGTGTGTTATTTGATGCATTAAAAGTGAGACGGTTCTTTAAGTAAAAGAAATATAGCAGCCATATTCAAAATAATGAGTAAGTAGATCAAACTATCAGCATTTTAATTAACATGAACACTATCTTAAATATTTGGCTCTACAAAGTAAACATCTATAGTAAAAGAAAACTTTTTAGTGTCTTTTTTAATGCATTAAAAGTGAGAGCAACGAGAACATAGAAACCATACTCAAAATAATAAGTAATTCACTACAAGTCTACAATTCAAATTAGATCAGACTATCAGAATTGAAGTTATGATAAACAAAATCATTAAGCAATGAGCTCTTTAATATTATACGTGAAAAGTGTGACAGCTCTTTAATACTTAGCAAGAGTTTTTGTATTAATTTTTCAATTTAAAAAGGTACTGCATATTAGTTATATAATTATCAGAAATTAGTCAAGTTTATGCACTATTTTATAAATATAGTATACACTCACCTTTAGATACTATCCTTACTTTTTATATTAGGTATTTATTTACATGTTAATTATCATACCAGATAATATAATAACTAAAAGAAGGGAGTGCTAGCTAAGGACATCGACTTTACTATTTATAATTTGTACTAAAATGCTTTCAATAATTGAAAAAGCAGTTAAAAGTCGCGCATAAATTGTCGCTCAATTAAAATGCTTTGCTCATATTTATTGCAGGTGTTAAAACATGTGATTTGAGTTGATTTTTCGTAAATGCATTAAATTGTGCAGCAGTTACGAAGTGACAAGGAGAAAGAGAAAGAGAGAGAGTGGGGGAAAGCGAGTCAGAATTTGCAGCGTGCGAGTTTATAGCCCTTAAAAGTAGGCAACATTTTTTATTCAAATGCCTGCAGGTCATCAGAATGTCAGCAACGCGCTGCTGCTGTTGCTGCTGCTGTGACAATGTGTGCGTGTGTGTGCGACAAGCATGGGTGTGGTAGCTAGAGGGGGGAAGGGGGGAAGTACAGAGCCCGCATGTAGCAGATATCATGTCGACACACTGAGGCAGAGAAAAGAGCGAGTGGAAATTGGGCTTTGGGTTTTGGTTGTTTGGGGTTCGGGTTGCGGGTTTGGGTTTGGAGTTTTGGTTTTTGGTCCGTGTCAAAGGTTCATAAATTCCTTTTAATCCTGCTTTATGGCGACATCACATCGAACATGAACTTTAACGCGACGACTACGAGAACGACAGCGACAACGACGCGACTTCATTTGCATTTTACAACTTCATTTGTGCGAAGCGAAATAAAAGAAATGTTCGCAATTTTCACACAAAACCAATTGGCGCGATTTCTCTGTGTGTGTGTGTGTGAGTGTGTGGGTGTGTATTGAAGTGTGTGTGTGTGTGTGCTATAAAATTATTGTTTAATCTTGCCAACTGACCGGGGCGTGGCAGCCAAACACGCCCCAGCAGAAGGAGAGAGATAGAGAGAGGGAAGGAGAAACGAATGTCGCGCGACAAGCGACAATTACTTTGAATATTCGCCCATTCGGCACGCCCCCCGTCGTCCTCTGCCCCTTGGCACGCCCCATTGCTGATTGGTGCCACGAACCGGAAATGAACATTTGCACGGCTGTCGATTGAGCCAGTCATTGACCCCTCTGCCCCTCGCTTCACCCCCTCTTTTACAACCATTAAAATTCGCTTTCTTTTTTTGTATTTTATTTTATTTATTTTCTTCGTTTTTTTTTTTGCTATTTTTCTGTGTTTTGTTTCAATTCTCAACTAATTTATTTATAATCTTTTTTTCTGTTTTGTTTTGTCTTTGAGTTTTAGTTTAGTGACACCCTAAAATATAATGTTGTTGCTGTTTCTCTTGTTATTATTGGTATAATTACAATTCTCTTCGTTTGTTTCGTTTCTGTTCTTGAATTGAGTTGGCGTTGATTAATCTCGTAAATCTTCAACTTTGATTTGATTTTTGCACTGTTAAAGTTAACTTAAAGTTCTAGTAAAACGTGTCTAACAATGAAACAATGAAACAAACAAATAAACACACAATCAATCACCATCAATCAATCAATCAATGCCTGCAGTCTTTGCCAACTCAATTCCCCACTTATTTCTTTAATATATATATTTTTTTAATTATAATTATTATTATTATCATTTAATTAGATCGCTTAAAGTACAAAAACACTTTTAGTTGGACTAACACGAGAGTTTCTGGGGGGAAATATTTGGAGAGTTGAGTTTTTCTTTTCTATTTTTTCAAATAGTATTTTTTAGGGAGAGGATAAATGGAAAAGGAAAAGGGAAGGGTAGGGAACTGTCTATACACTTACATTGTGACTGACTTTTGTTGTTGTTAATATGCGTAGCGAGTAGAAAGAGTGGAAAAGTGTGTGTTCTATAATACAACAGAGGGGCTGGCCAGCGAAGAGCCACAGTGATAAACCCCAGCTACCTAAACCTAAACCTAACTAATGCGAAGTTTCGAAAAATTCATTACACAACACCTTGCAAGCAGTTGAAGAAATGTGTTGTCAACTTTTTTTGATAAATTTATCTTTTCATTTGTTCTATTTCTGTATTCATCTTGGGTTATATGATTTATAAAATGAAGATGTACTTTAAATTAAATATTTGATTTAAATAACATCTTCATTTCATACAATATATTTCATAAATCATATTTTGTAGCTAAATGAAAGGCTCAACATTAATTAGACTTTTCTTTCGCTGTTTTAAATAGTTGTGGCAATGTAAATTATATTTCTTTTGTAGCTTAAGCATTGCTGAATATATTTCATTAATAGTTTCAACATCTTTGAATTTCTTGATTAATTTCTAGTTAGTTTCAGTTCAAAATAAAATTATAAATTAATAATTGATTTAATTGACTTGGCAGCTATATTGCTTCACAATTATTAACTACATCAAATGTAGAGCTTAATAAAAGTAGTTCTAATAGACAACTTAGATATGATTAAGCTTTTACTTCCTTAGAAATCATTTTTTGTGTTTACTTTAGCAAACTTTAAGAATTAATTTAGATATGGTTCCATATTTTGCTTAAAAACTTTTAGCATTTTCAGCTGTAGTTACAATACAAATTAAAATATATTTTTGTTCTGGGGGCAAATTCATCTCTGATTTTTCATAATTATTATAATAACATAAGAAGTTCTTCCACAGCTAGTTTTAACTTTAATAAATTTAGAGAATATATTTACTTGCTTTGTTGAATATTTTGCAATTCCAATTAAATTTAAATTTGATCAAAATGCGTCTTATCGAAAAATCAAATATTAAAATCAGTGCAAGTTCCTTTAGAATTCTTTCGACAATTTATGCATTTAGAGAATATGTTTGCTTGCGGCTTTCAATAATTAAACATGCCAATAATTTCAGCTCTAAAAAGAAGTTATATAAATAGTTTACCTGCCATTGCCAAGCAATTATTTGAGTTTGAAAAAAATTGCTTCTCACAGGAAATACAAATACAATTCATATTTCTTTAGAATTATTGCGTCTGCTTATAAAGTTCTGCTTGCATGACTATTTCCAACTTTTCTCTGAATTTCGAGAATATGTTTGCCGTTTGCTTAGCAAATTCTTCAGTTTGATCAAAGTGTTTCTCACAGAAAATTCAAATATTATTCACCGCTTCTTCAACTGCTCTGCAAGGTTAGATGTGTGCTTCGGTGTGGACCGAAGTCGCTTTTGGTAACTTTTGTGGCTTAGTCGGCTGTACACAAGTTCGATTAGCTCTTGAAGATATCCTGGCCCGGTTGAGGCGAAGAGGCGCCACCGCCAGCGCCTCCATTGTTTTGCTGGCCAACTCCCTCGGCTGCATTGAGGCGCTTCAGCATCGCATTGCGGTGCAGCCAATAGGGCGGCGGATCGGGCGGCTGGCCGGGGAGGAGAGTTTTCGCCTTGAGCGTGCTGGTCGGGGGCTTGGGACTGTGCGAGGCTGTGGCCGCGCTGTACATCACAGGATCGGCCAGCTGGGCAGCCGACTGGCCGATGGCGACACGCAGTGGCGTCTCCTTTTTGCGTATCGTGTCGCAGGTCTCCTTCATCTTGCACAGCTGATCCTGTAGGTTGCGATACTCCTCGAGGAATCGCTCCAGCTGCGCCGCATGATAGTCATAGGCAGCTGCCGACGAGTTGGCAGCCCCCGCCGCTCGAGTGGCCAGCGCTGAGAAATCCAACAGCGGCGTCGCTGCGCTGCTAAGCGATCGCTGATGCTGAACAGGCGACGAGGGTAAACTTGGCTTCTGGCCCAAATGATGGGCATGCAGTCCACCCTTGTGGGCTCCACTCTGCACCAGATTCAAGAAGCTATTCGCTCGTTGTCCTCCACCTGTGTAGGTCGTTGTGCTGGCGTAGTTGGCATAGCTCGACTCCGCCGAGTACCGTCTGCCCAATCCCATCGCCTCGTTGAGGAAACTCCCATCGCCCAAGGTGCTGCTTCCGTATTTGCTCGAGTTGTCTGCCAGCAGCGGCGATTGGCTGTCCGACGAGTTGCGGAAATACTTGCCGCTGTGCTTCAGCTTCCTCGGCAGCGTGCACAGTCCCCCGTTCGTTGTTGCCCCCGCTCCTGCTCCGCCGGGATAAACGTGACCCGCCTGGGATTGAGCTTGGGCCACCGCATACTTGGCAATGTCCAACAGATCGGGATAGTTGCTGTCGAAGAGATCATGCTCCTGGCCATCGCCATTGCTGCTGCAGAACACCGAGGTGGCCATCTCGTCTGCCGCATGGTTGCCGTAGTGCGTGAAGGGCGTGGCAGTCGTTGCCCCTTGACCCGCAACTGGCTGGCTGTGCGGCGAGGTGATCTTCGTTGTCGCTATGGGCGTCGTCTTCCAGCTGCTCGCATAGCCCGCAAGCCGAGCAGCGGCATCCACTTGACTGGATATCGAACTAGAAGCTGAATCGGTGCTGTAAAGTAAGGGGAGATTGCTATTAGAAGGAGTGTATAAAAGGAAATATAATAATGTTGGAAGATGGGGATTAGGACATAAAATAAGGCAATGAAAAAGGTTGACAGTTTGAGGGAAGATGAAAAGGTATCGGCGAGAAAGTCTACGAATCGTTAGGGGCATTATCATCATTCGACTTTGTTATTATATTTCACATTATTCATTTTATTTCATTCAACATTTATTCCTTCAGTAAATTTGTAGTAAATTGCTTATTTGCTCGCTTACTATCGTTTTTCATAATTCCATTTCCAAGTGCTGTTAGTCAACATTATTTATGCATATGAATTGAAAATTTGAGTATAAAATTCAGCTTCAAAGCGAGTTACACTTCAATCTAACTAGTGCCTGACTTAGTTAAAGACCAAAGTAGACAGCTCTAGTAGTTTCAAGATAGGTAATAAATTTATTTGTTATCTATGCTTCAATATAAATATTAATAACTTTGACAGCAGCTGCAGTTGATTAGGAACACATTTCGCAGTAGATTTAGTTACTATTTCACTACTTTTCAAATTACTAACTGAAACTTCAGCTCTAAAAAGTATAGAAATCCGTTCTATATTTCCACTTCTTAAGTGGTCAATTTTTGTGAACTTTGTCTTATAGGATTGCCTTGTAGATCTGCACATCTATTTGATAGTCGTTGATCAGAAACACACACATATACACACATGCATATCTAACATAAGCAACCTTTGTGAAGCTCTTCTGACTGACCACGCCCATTTTTCCGACCCGCCTTCACTAATATCTCGGTCCGCCGCCTAGTCAAACACATCCATATGCATTTGAACCACATACAGCCAAATTTTTGGCAAGCCAATTTTTACCCAAATGTTTGCATTGATTGTGAGACTTCTGCTATGTGAATGTCTTACACTTCTGCTCAACTGTTGTGTAACAGTTTAGCAATAGCCCCTTAAACAGGCTTAGTAATCTTTGTGAAGCTCGCCTGTCTAACCACGCCCACTTAGCACTTCCGCCCACTCTAATTTCTTGATCCGCCGCCTAGTTAAGCACACATACACACATATGACACACTTAATCTCAAATTTTTGGCACACTTTTTTTTACACATTTGCTTAACTTAGGTTACTATGTCAATGTCTTGCCATCCAGTTCATCTTTTTAGTAACAGCTGCGCACATATACACACACACTCATGCACAAATAAGCTAGCACTTCTTTGTGAAGCTCATCAGTACGACCACGCCCACTTAGCAGTTCCATTTTCACTAACATCTCGGTCCGCCGCCTAGTCAAAGACATTCATATGCATTTGGCACAAATATATTAAAATTTTTGGCAATCACTTTTTCGGTAACTTACTTAAATCAACTACGGACAGCTTGCTATGCTATCACATCCGCCTTCACTAATATCTCGGTCCGCCGCCTAGTCAAAGCCACTCATAGGCGTTTGGTTCACAAAAACTAAAATTTTTGGCAAGTCATTTTTACACACAAGCTATTAGCTTCATAGCATTGAAGTTCTGCACAACTGTTTAATAAGAGTCACAACTGTTTAGCAACAGTTGATGAAAAGTACCCTAAGCAAGCCAAGGCAATCTTTGTCAAGCTCGTCTGACTGACCACGCCCACTTATCCGAATCAAGTTCACTAATATCTTGGTCCGTCGCCTAGTCAAACACATCAATATGCATTTGACACAAAAAAGTTCAAATTTTTGGCAGCCCATTTTTTATCCAAATGTTCGTATCGATTGTCAGTCTAATACTATGTGAATATCTTGCATTTATGTTCAACTGTTGTGTAACAGTTGGCTAAGTAAGCCTGTCAATGCATTGCAGTGTCTTACTGTTCACCTTAACAGTTGCGTAACATTTGAACAATAGCCCCTCAAACAATCCTTAGCAGTCTTTGTGAAACTCTCCAGCCCGACCACGCCCATTTATCACATCCGCCTTCACTAATATAAAATTATTTTAAGAATAAGGGCAAAGCAACTAAAAAACTGAAATTAGGCGCACTTCAATAGTTTTTATATTTTTCAAAATGTAAAGTTTAAGTAATTTACATAAGCAAAATTCAAGTTCCATAGATAGATTTTTTGTGCGCGCTTTTACATATGTAAATTTTCGAATATGGCTAAATTGTGTTCACTGGCACATTTTATGGCCCTAACAACTTTTGAAGTCAAGTGACAAAATAGATTAGAAATTGCTGCGATACGAGCACCAAACTCCATAACTACACACTCGATTAGCTTCGCTTCACTTCACCTCATTTTTCATGTCCCTTTTTCCTACCCAGCACTCGCATTTTATAACTTTAGTATTTGTCAATTACATGACTTCGATTAGTGAGCAACCCTCTGGCAGGCATGAGGAATCTATTTCCGTTCTCGAGTTGAGTTGAGTTGAGTTGTTGAGGCAACCCTCGTTGGCTTGTCTTGTCTTGTGTCTATTAGCTCGCATAGATATTCATTATAGTGCAGCCGAGTGGCACTTGCGAGTAGAGAAGTAGGCGGTGCACTCAGAGGAGACGCCAATCAGCGAGGGTGCCCAAAAATAAAACACTCATACGCCACGTTGGCAGAGGCAACGCATATTTCGCGCGTCATTAGCACGCGTTTGCCACAAAGAGATTGTCAAGAAGGGGTAGAGAGAGGAAAGAGGGAAAGGAGGAAGGGCGGAAAGTGTCAAGTGTTGCCCATAATACAAGCTGGGATCCGGGGTGGAGGAGGAGGAGAAGGCACAAGGCACTCGAGCATGACAGCTCTTTGACGCAGCAGGACAATTGCCACTCGAAGTAACGAACCGCATGGCACAAAAGCAACGACACAGCGAAGGGAGGAAGAGTGAGAAAGGGGAGGGGGAGGTCAACTTACCCGCCGATGTCAATCAGTCGTGGTATGTGCAGATCCGTTTCCTCCATCGCCGTCGACGTCGTCGTCGTCGTCGTCCCTGTGGCTGCCACTGAATTATTCGCAACGGATGCGGAAATGCCATTGGAGCCCTTGCGCTGCAGTTGGTGCTGAGGATGTGGCAGCTGCAGCTGCAACTGCGGTGGCGGCGATGACTCCTCGTCCTCGTCGTCGCAGTGCGTCGACACATGCAGGTAGTCGCCATTGCGTCGCGTGCCATTTCCCGCGCTCGGATTCACAATCGCCGCGACGTCAGCATTGCTCTCACCTCCGCAACCGCCCCCCGCACTCAGCGGTGTGTGCGTGGCCCGCAGATAGCTCGACTCCTCGACGTCGTGAAAGAGCGCAGCACCCGTGGCGCTGCCGCCACCGCAACTGGCACCGCCACCGAGATCGGGACGCACTCGGGATGTCATCTCAATCTTCTCGTAGCTCTCGCTGCGTCGCACCGGCGGCACCGAGTTCCACAGTCGCAACTTCCGGCGCCGTCGCAGCGAACAGAAGCAGATGGCCGCAAACGAGGAGCCGACCACAAACAGCAACGCAGCCAAGACGCCCAGCAGCACGATGCGCACACCGAGAGGCGCCTCCGGTGGACGTCGGGAGACGGCCAACGTGACGCTGGCCTCCACTTTGCCCGCTTTATTCTCCGCGGCACAGGTGTAAATGCCCGCATCCTGCATGTCTGCCGTGAGTATCGTGAGATTCGATGCATTCCTCAGCATGTTGACCACATACGTCTTGCGGCCTTGCGTCGCTGCAGCGGTGCGTGGCTCATCCGCCGCGTCGCCTGCGCCGGCGGCACTCAGGTTCGCTATCAGGCGATTCTTGAGCAGCCAACGCACCGCAGGCTGAGGCACGCCCTCGACGTAGCAGCTCATGGTCACGTTGCGTCCCTCGACGCCATGGGCTGTGGTATCGGTTGCCACAATCTGCGGCACGCACGCAAAGTCATCCACGTCCAGCTTGTCCCAGGCACGCCCTGCTAACCGGGCAGGCGATTCGCAGGTTGGGGGAATGCCGCTGGGAATGTTCTGTTGCAACATCCAGGAGCGCAACGGCCGTAAGCTGCAGCTGCAGTTCCAGGCATTGCGTGCCAGCTCGAGGCCATGCAGCGAGGCAAGGGATGTGATGGTGCCGGAGCGGACTTCACTCAATCGATTGCCATCGAGCTTGAGCCACTCGAGGCTGCTCTCTAGGCCGGCAAAGGCGCGGACAGCGACGCTGCTCAAGCGACAATCGCTCAGCTCGAGGCGCACCAGCTGCGGCACATGGCCGAAGGCGTCGTCGGGCACCCGGCTGATGGGGTTGCCGGAGAGTCGCAGTTCCCTCAGCTCGGAGACGTGAAAGAGGGCGAGCGAGGGAATTGCCGCAAGCTGATTGTGACTCAGATCCAATTCGACGAGGTTGATGAGCTTGCGGAACGCATGACGTTCGATCAGCCGCAGGCGACAGCGTGCCAAGTAGACCTTTTGTAGATTGAGCAGCTGCGCCGAGGCGAAGCTGTCGTCGGGTATCGTCTGGATGTCGTTGCCACTCAGATCGAGCAGCTGAGTGCCGGCGTCGAGCGGCTGGGGGATATGTGTGAGGTTGGCGTTAAGGCACAAGACGGACTCCTTGCCGCTCTTCCACTTGCACTCGCACACCGACGGGCACTCGGCACGCAGCTGGCCGCACAGGCAGCACAGCAGCCAGAGGAGCTGGCCCAGCGGTATCCCAATCGGCGGATGCAATCGTCGCAGCGGACGTCGTTCTTTTCGCCGCACCTTGGTGGCCAATGTTCGCTCCCGGGCGCTGTTATCGCTGGCTATGTCGCGTGTCGCGGATCGCTGTCGCAGTCGCAGTCGCAGTCGTAGTTGGAGTCGTCGATCCTCCTCCAGTCGCGCTGTCGCCGCTGCCATCGCATACTAGGAAACCAATCAACGCAACTCCGTCTCTGCGCCACGGGCTTCCGCTCAGCTTATGTTGACTGCGGGAGTAGAGAGAAAGATAAGTTGATGGTTAGTGAAGGTTGAGAGAGGTAGAGATTGATTATTAGCTAGTTTTAGAGCAGCTTAGTAAATAGATTAAAGATTCTGGGACAAGGTTTTAAACACAATCCACATTGGATAGAGGTACTAAAAGTTTGTAAAATATAAAGAACCGTTGCACAGGTTTAAAGCTTGAGAGTGATGAGAAAAAGTAGCTTAGAATAGCAATTGAACTATTTCCACATTGGGTAGAACCTTTAAAGGTTGGTAGAAGGAAATAACAATTCAACGGGTCGTATACTTAATGCGTGAAGTGCAACTTACTATACCGAAATAATAAAAGTATCGAGAGTGATAATATTTCCTATTACAGTATTCCAAAGTAAAACTAGTTCAACAATTGCCACATTGAATAGAATAAAAGAATAGTCCAACGAGTCGTATACTTAATAAATTAGATTAGCTTCTTATGGAAACGAAATCTAGGAATTAAAATCTATTAATATTTATTAGATTGTTGCTTGTCTTAATTTTGTTCAATAATTTAACAAATGTATTCAACTCTTTTTCTATGTTTTATTGTCGACTCCCAATTTTGTATCTACATTTAGCAATATATGTACATACTATATATTTAATGCTTTTATACTTCTTCGTAGTTAATTTTTGTGCTATACAATTTTCTACTTCAAAGTTTTATATACACTTTTTTTTAGAAGTCTATTTATGAATGAAACTTTTACTTAACAAGTTGTGTGGGATCGAACATTAATCATAAAACGAGCCCCTTCCTAACTCACACTTTCGTTGAATGAATGTTCTATTTTCTCTTTTTTTTTTTGTTAGGCTGAGTCATGGACAAAGTCAAGTTTGTGGTGACAATTCATTCATTCATAATTAATAATGTGTTGAATCAGTGCCAAGCTTATCTAAAAATAGCCTCAGCTATCGAAATAATTCTGAAATAAACACTCATTCACAAGCTATAACAAAGTGAAGTGCAAAGTCATGATAGCTAAAAAAAGCATTGAAAAAATTACCCACAATGAAGTTTCCCCTTCTCAGTAATAGCATTTCATTACCAGCTTTTTGTTATATTCGATATTATTGTCTTTTTAGCTAGTTTTTGTCCGATTCTCAATTGATTTTTGAGCTTGTTTGATTCAGTATTAATACTATACACTTACTTTGACTAAGTGCTAGACTAATCATCAATTTTTTTGCAACTTTTCTAATGCTCTTCTAAAAGTAAAGTATAACCAAAGCTAGTAATAAAAGCATTAAATAAGTGGCTAAGAAAGAAGTTTTTCTTTTAGAAAAGTAGCTTTTATTTAACTACCTTTTATTGGATTGGATTTGATTAGCTATTTTGTTAGTTATTGGTTCATTTTAGCTTATTTGATACAGTTTTAATAGTATAGTTTGTTTTTATTTAGTGCTAGACTAGCTCTGTATTGATTTTTAGCTTGTTTAGTGCAGTTATAAAAGTATAATTTGATGTTATTTAATTATCAATTTATTTTGCCACTTTTCAAATACTTTTCTAAAGCATAATAAATGAGTTTTAAAACGAACTCTCGGGTCTCAACTGTGTTGCCAACATATGCTAGCGAACCCCGTTTTTATGGCTCTCCTAAAAGTTGGCTGCATTGAAAATAGCTGACCTATATTATGCATTAGCAGCTGCATTCCTGGCAACAATGAAGCCCGCTTCGTTTGTTGTTCGGCAGGTGAGGTGAGGTGTGGTAAGACTGCGATGTCTGGGTAATGCAGCTGCCATAAACTTGGCGTTTGTGACATTTTAATAAGCCCTCCGTTCTCGGTGTACTTCCATCATAACTGTCACTTGGTGCAGCGACATTAAGTCATAACAACACCAAGACCAAAGAGCCCCAAAACGAGCTGCGCGACGTGGAGCGACAACGAACATGAGGCAAAGAGACCGACAGAGAAAGAGACGTAGACAGAGACAGAGACAGAGACTATGTCTATGTAGTGGCACTCGCTTCAATTTGTTCCCCTCTCGAAAACTGTGAGTTCACTCGGCTTTTTATCGTGTGGCCCGCGGCTTTTATTTGACTTGTCTGGCAGCCCTCGTTTCTCTCGTTCTCTTCTCTTTTCTCTGTCTCTCTCCCTCTTCTTTCGAGTCGTGGTTTGTGTTTGCGGCATGTTGCAATTATGGACGAGCAGCATGCAAGTAGAGTAAGCAAAGCAACAGCAACAGAAAGCAAAGCCAGCCACTGCGAGGCCGGTTAATATATAAAATTTGCATGCAGCCAACGGGGCGTATGCACAACATTACAACATTTTAACATTTCCGCTTTAATATTTCAAGCGCAAGGCAAAGACCTCTCTCGCTCTTTCTCAAAGCCTTCTGATGCAATTACCTTATGAGAACTCTTATCTTATTTATATTATTGCAGAGCTGAGTTTGCCAGCCGTACAACATGGCGTATGAATGCTTTGCGAGTTTGTTTGACAAGCAAAAGGAAAACAGGAGCTTTGATTCAATGAGCAGCTTAATAAGCAATCTTCAAGCAGGTAAGTCTTCTCTCTCTGCATTTATTAACTTGATGTTTATCGATAAGGTTGCCTTCGGTTATTTAATCAGTGCTGCAGACTTTAGTTGTGGCTAAAGCTTGGCAAGTGTGGCAACTCTGTTGTTGTGTGCTAATGGCAGCTGGCAACAAATATTTTAAAGCGGTTATGCAGTTATCCGTAAAACGGATTCGCAACAAAACCGGAAGCCGCAAAGCAAACAAACGCTTTGCAAAAACCGCGACAAGTCGGTGGTTGAAAAGGGGTGTTTAAAGGGGTGTTGAGAGGGGGTTTAAGGGGATGGTTAAGAGGGGGTTACTTGGGTCAATACACTGGACGAATGGCAAAACTGGCAACTCACAACTGCCAACTAGCAACTGGCGACGTCGCCGGCGCATAAAATGAAGTTTTTGCATGTTGCTAAAATACTCAGCCGCATTTTTTGTGCACCACAGACAACAAACAGTCGAGCGTGCCGCAGACAGACGGACGGACGTTGCATATATATGTGGCACAATGGAAAACACATGTGTGAGTGTGTGTGTGTCTGGTGGCAGCATTGTCGTCGCTTGCTTCGACCGTTTATCATATGCGAGCATGACGACACCGAAGTGAAGTGTGTGCAACATGCAGAATGCAAAATGCGACTGCTTTTGTTGCCATTGTTGCTGCTGCTGCTGTTGCTGCATTTACTGCAGACACTAATCCTATTTATGTTGCATTGCAGCGAGGTTAATAATTTTATTTGCCAACTGCCAGTGGCACGTCGCATTCAGCTGCAGTTGTAGTTGTAGTTGCCATTGCTTAAGCTGCCCCTGTTATGCTTATGCTTGTGACACACGATACGTGCAACTTTTTTCTATTCTTTCTCTTTCTTTTTCTGAATGATTTACTCACTCAAAGCACAATGCCCTCAGTCTGTCTGTCTGGAAGACAAACGCTGAGCTGCTGGCCTAATGAATTCTCCATTTGAGCAGGCGACGCAATAAATGTGATTTTATTTAATAACTCATCAAGTATACGACTAGTAGAGTGCGCTATATTGATTCATTTATGTGTTCTCACATTCCGAATATGCCTTGCAGCTGTTGTTGTGTTAGTTATAGGGCATTCAAAGTATTAAGTGACAGCTGCCAAATGTTTGCTGTCTTTGCTTTGGCACAACAAACTCTTCTCTTCTCATACTTTTACTCTTCTTTCTATCTCTCACTCTGGCAGTTTTTCTCTTGCGCTGCTTTAATGTAAAAATAATGTCCTTTCAGGCCGCATTGATTGCAAATAAATTACACACATTTGGCAGCCAGGGCAACAGGAAATGGAACCGAAATTGAGACGAAGACTGAGACGGAGACTGAGACGATGAGTTGAAGCAAAGACTTCGACTTCGACTTCGACTTGGACTGTGCCGCAGTCAGATTAAGTGCCCGACGAGTCGATGTTGACTTCATAAAGTGAGAACAAAAAAACAGAAACGAGGAGTAACAAAAAGGAAGCAGAACAAAAAGCAAAAGACGAGCGCAACAAAAGCTACAATAAATGCTGGCAAAAATGGCAACGCCATTAATTTCACTTTGGCGCCGACGCCGTTGAAACTTTAATTAGAAAATCCTGGCTGAGATTTTGTGTAATTTTCTTTTGATGCTGCTCTGCTGCTGCTGCTGCTTGGCCACTGATAATGAAGTTCCTTTTCCTTGTACTTTTCTTGTTTTTGCGTTCACACTTCCGGCTTCATTATGCGCAAATTATTTTAACTGGACTTTTTGACGCCGCCCCTCCTTTTCTCTCTGTGTTTTTTCGGGCGGCCTGGGTAAATATTTTCAGTAGCTGCAGCCGCAGCTGAGACTTTGATAGAGAATTCCCTTGGCCCAAGTCCTTAGCGAAAAGTAATCTACCCAACCCGAGTTCCTCTCTCTCTCTTTCCCTTCTTTACTCATCTGCTGAGTTCGCCGTTTCACTGTTCACTGTCCACTGTTCACTGTCATTATTCATTTTTGTGTGTATTTCTTTTATGCTGTGTAACCTTTGCCGCATTGTTTCTAGCTGCTGCTGCTGTAAAGCAATTTTCGTAAGCATAATAGACTTTCCTCGCTGGCCAGCGAAAAAGGCAAAAAAAAAGAGAGCGGTAGAAAAAAATACTGTAAAGAAAGCAAACAAAATGCCATAAAAATCAAGGGGGAAGCGAGTGCGGAGGGGAAACAAAATGAAACAACAGCTAAGCGTTATTTCTCAAGGGGCGCAAAACCTGAGGATTATGTCGAGGGTTAAGCCGACTTTCCTTCTTCCTCTTGTGGTCAGTTACTGCGGTAACTAGGCTCAGTTTTTTTATGACTCATGCTTGCACTTGCAGTCAGTATTTGCCTATTGCATATTGTTTATCCTGCATCCCTTTTGCGCAACCCCTTCGCTCTCATTTCTGAAGTGCACTCGGCTCTCTTGTTGCTTTGGGCTTTTTGTCAACAGCAGCAACAACAGCAACAACAACAACAACAAGGAGAACAACAATTCTATTGGCATTTGTTGTTGACTTTCGCTGCGGCATTGTGATTAAATGTTAAACGTGGCGTATACGTAATCAGCATACACTACATAAAAATACGAAGTGAGGAGGAGCTCTTGACTGGGCAATTTTGCTTTTGCCAAGCGAAATAATTGATGAAGCAATCGGACGGACGGACGGACAACTGCCTGGCAACAATTTGTGTGTCGTATTTATAGCTTAAGGAGGTCAAGCCAATCGATAGGCATATTGAATTCAATGTTTTGGACAAGTTATTGTTGCGCACGACATTTGCTGATTATCGTAAATCACTTGAGAGCCTTGCACAACTCGCAAAAATCTCGACATGAATATGCTTTTTTCATTTCCCATTTCGAATTTTTCATTTATATATAAATATATATATACGGTTCTGCGTGGTATATTTACAATTTATGGTCTGACATTGTGACAAAGTTTTTGGCCATTCGTTGTGGCTATTAAAATAACGTTTATCTTTCGAACAAGACCATAAAAAGTGTGCTTAAGTGCTGCTCAATATTCAGCTCGACTCAATTGGCGGATAAATTAAACAGCCCCGCAGTTATGCGAAGGGACAGACTCAGAGAGAGAGAAGTTGGAGTTGGAGTCGGAGTCGGAGTCTGTGCGTGTGTGTATCTTATTGAGCTATAAATGTTGCAAATAAAAGTTAAATTATATCATCCATCGAGGACGAAGGACCATCGACTACCTTTCGGGCTAAATGCCGTTGCTTTTCCTATTCAGTCTTGGGCTGTCCATTCAAGGAGCTATCTGTCTATCCATCTATCTATCGTCTATCGTCGTTGGGGCCGCAATAACCAATAATACGAAAGCTAATAAAAGTAAACAACCCGACGAAACAAAGGCGACCACATGCACAAAATGCTTTCGGCTGCCCGCATAAACAGTTACACACACACACACAGAGACACACACACACACAGTCACATACGTTTACAATTTCTAAGCATAAATATCGAAAATACTGTGGGTGCTTCAATTTTACGACAGGAGACAACAACAAGACGAAACGTCGAGAAGCTGCCTTCGTGCCATTCTTCTTTTTGCTTCTTATACCTGCTACTCATAGTGGAAGAAGGGTATTATAAACTTGTGCAGAAGGAGGAGTCTCTATGTATTAAGTATGTATGTATGTATGTATGTATATTCTTGCTTTAAATTTGTACCACGCCCACTTCTGACCCCGCTTAGACTGACAATTTAGTATACTTTACACTCTACGGTATATTTTGAATGTTCTGCAAAAATATACCAAAAATAGCATTTGTTATAATTGTAGTATTTTTTTGGTATATAATGTTTTGGTATATTTTAAATTTAATACCGCACTGTTTTGCTGCTATTCAAAATGGAATGTGAGTATCTCACAGGCGAATATCATTTGGTATATTATTAGTATATTTGCGGTATATTCATTTGGTATATTTTAAATTTAATACCGCACTATTTTGATATATCAAAAAGGGTAGCGAATATTTCACAGTACAATAGCCTTTGGTATATTTTCAGTATTTTTGCGGTATGCTCATTTGGTATATTTTAAAATTAATACCACACTATTTTGATATTTCAAAAAGGGTAGCAAATATCTCACAGTCGAATAGCCTTTGGTATGTTTTTAGTATTTTTGGTATATTAATTTGGTATATTTTTAAATGAATACCGCACTCTTTCGTTTTCATTAAAAAATGGGTAACAGGTATCTCACAGCCGAGTACACTCAGCTGTGTCTTTCTTACTTGCTTGACTCTCAAGAGCAACTGACAAACGTGTTCAATTGCCGCAATAAAACTTGCTGATAATATGTGAAAATCATACAAAGCACAATATTAAATTAGCTCAAAACATGTGAATAGAATATGCCTATAACAAGAAACCTTCGTGTGTGTGTGTGTGCGGCAGCTGCGGCAATAAAATGTCAGCCCACAAAAATGAAAAGCAACAGAAGGCGGTTGCGTGGGCGTCACCCAAGCCAAGTCAAAGCCGTAGATAAGCAAATGCCGCAAGGTATCCCAGGAGGAAAGAAGCAAGAGGAATGAGAGGTACGGGGGTATGAGGGGTGCGTGTGCCACGACAGCGAATACAATCGCATTCATATTAAATTATGGGTTCACTTTAACTCAAATCGCTTATCAAATTTCCTATTACTTTTATGGTTTCTCCTCTCTCGATGAGCTTTCAATTGGTTGACAATGAAGTTGCGATTGTATCTGACAACATGGAAATGCATAACAATTATCATAAGTGTGATTCGATACGCAATTGCGTAACGTAATAGCAAAATATCTATCTAGTTGAAGTTTTAGATATTTTTTCCAATTAGTTTGAAATGCATTTGCTCTGATTTATGTCAGCAAAAAATCAACATGCATTTGAATTTTATTTGCAAGACAATTTTATTTATGTCAGACTCAAATTCAATTTGCAGCTGCCGCAAACAAATTTATAGTATAAACTTAGAGTTTTTAACTTCTTCGCTTTAAGAGTGACGCTTATTGAAATATAAATTGCGAATATCAACCTTGAGCAAAAAAGAAAAAAAAAAACTCGTATTTATCAACTATCAAATTCGTTTATCGGGCAAAGTTTTGGCTGTCTGTGTTAATTGCAGTTGCCGTGAGTGTCGCAATTGATTATTCATTCAAATATTGATTGAGTTATATTCGATTCGATGCATAGACAATGAATGGCAATTTCACTTTCTCTGTTTCTGTTTTCCTCTGCTGCAAAGCGCCAATCAAAACAAATGAAAACAACGCATGGCATCAGTTTATTTATTTGTCGAGTGTTTTGGACACAAAAACTTTTTGCCAAGGCAAGAGCGAGAGAGAGAGAGACACAGAGCGTGAAAGGGAGGCACAGTTTGGGCAGCAACCATCACTTAGATGGTGTGACAGTTATTGATTATTTAGTCAAAGTTTTGCAGGATGTTCTCGATGCTCGATTCCAGGTCCAGAACAGGGGAAATCAGGAAAATTGAAGCGCGCTTCGTTTTGAGCTGCTAATTGTTCAGGTTGGCCATGGCAACTGGGCAACTGCAACTTTAATGCCAGCGAGCGAGAGCATGCGGCACTTAAAAGGATTTCAGATGAGCTGCCAAAGTGGCTAAACTCTGACTGAGCTTTAAGGCAACCGGAAATTTGATTTGCTTACGTTGCCTCGCAGCAACGCGCGCGAGCTATAAAAATCCATTTGACGTCAACATTTTGTTGCATTAACCGAAAGCTTGCCTCCGGGTTTCGTCTGCTTCTGCTTCTGCTTCTCGAGTTGCTTCTCGGGTTGCTTCTTCTATTCTATTAGAGCTAAATGCATTTCGCTGTATGCCAAGGATTTGCAACTTTCGATGCTTTCAACGCGCGCGCTCTCGCATAAAAGCTCAATAATAATATAATAGATTCTCGTCTCGCGATTCTTTAGCTCGCTGTTTTCCACCACGTTGACTCGATTTGCACTTTGAATCCCTCTCGGAATCCCCCAAAAGGGTTTTCCCCAAAGGCGGCAAAGGAATGGCGCCTCTTTACGGCTGATTGGCTCACTTCAACTGGAGTCGAGGAGACTCGAAATTTATTTCAGTTCTGTGCAGTGCACAAATATTTGCAATATGCAAAGTTACACAAAGTATTTGTGCAAATAAAACAATTGGCAAATCAAATGCGATTCACTCAGATGCTGAGCCGCATATTAAATATGCTTGCGAATGCTTTATAAATATTTATAAGAATATAAATACGATAAAGCCTTGAGGCACAAAAGCACAATAGAAACTGCAGAAAAAGGCTTTTAGTTCAAAGTGTATTTCATTTTATGCAAACACGTTTTGAGGCAAAATTAATAAACAGACTTGTGATTTATGAGTGTCTTGAAAAGAGCAAACGATTTTTGGAGAATTTTCAATATATTTGCTGAAAGTTTAATTAAACTTTGTCAAACAAAATGTTGTATAATTAAGATTTATTTTCTGCTTGTTTTGTCTGCTATTAGCGAACTTTGTTTACGTTCATTTTGTAGTTAAGATTCTTTTAAAATGTTTTCCATCTGATTTTAATTGTCCACTCTGCACTCTGTTAATTTTCTGCGCTTGCAACTATTTAATTATTGTAAACATTTGCAGCGCTGATGTAATTTGTGCCATGCCAAGTGAAATTGGAAAATCTCGCTGAAATCTTGTAAAAATCTAGCAAAGACAACAGCGCAGAGATGGAGACAGAAGCTGAGGCTGAAAGCAGCTGGCTGATTGCATTTCCTTGGCTCACCTGGCAGCTGTTTTCAATTTCCCTTTCGCCTTCGCGTATTTAAGGGGACGACAATGTTGCCGCTGGCATTGAAAGCAGCCGTTGACTTTTCCAATTGCAACAGAGCATCAGCTCTCGATGCTGCAACATTGCGTCTTCCTCCTTCTTAGTTGATTGCTTCGGGAAACTTTGAAGCTAAACTATATGATGGATGCTGCTGCTGCTGCAGTGGGTGGCTTGAAGGTTTACTCAAGAATCTTGTCATGATTTCTTTTCCATTTACACTTTGAATTCGCATTCGCGCTTTCTCTCTTTCGCTGTCCCCTTTTCAGTTCAATGACAATAATCAGCCATGTGAAAATCTTTGTTTATTAGCGAGACGTTGATGAAACATTTCGAATAGTAAACCTTGTGATTTCTATGTCGAACGAAATGAGAACAGTCTTAACTTTCTTATTAGATCAGAAAAATATATCACAATTTAAAGAGAGAGAGTTCTTTTTAGAGCACATTATATACTTATCTCAAAAAGAAAGTTAGACAAGCAAGAAAGCTACAGCTCAGTGTTCTCAACTGTGATATACTCGTTACCCATAAAATATACCAAATAATATACTTCAAAAATTCTAAAACATATCGAAGGCCAAATTCGGTATATTGATGGAACAAAAATGAAATAAACCGATTTGATATATCGATAAAGTACTACATTCGAAATATACAATAGAGCTCAAAATATACCAAATTGTCAACCATTTGCCATACAAAAGTATTCTTAAGTTATTATTAAATAACTTAGACAATTTTTATTGGGCCGAAGATGCCTCCTTCTGCCTTATAATACCCTTCTTTTCCATTATATCAGGTATGAAAACATAGTTGTCAGTTGCACGTATTTACCTTGATGTATTTTTAACAATTGTTTAATGAATTAATCACAAATAGATATGCAAATACGTGAGGGAATTGAATAGCAATCGAATCGAATTCTCATAATGGAATGTACTCCTTTTTTTTTGGAGGGGAGAGAAAGATAAATATGCGCATAAGTTGAATCCATGTTGTATATATTTTAAATTATTAAGCACAGGAATTGAGAATATTCAAAAATGAATAACAAGAAAAGAATGTTTCCACATTTATTTTCATTCAGTTATTTTTCACGTGTCGAGTTTCGTTTTCACATTCGTTTCCCATTGCTCTGCATTGCTCTGTTTGAAGTAAAAACGAGGAAAACAAACCCATACGAATAATATTTGAGTAATCGCAATATTAAATGTAAATACACGTGGCATGACACTCATAATTAAAATTGTCGCGGATCAGGGAATGCAAATAAATATGCCACACAATACATTTCAATGGATTGTTATTTTCCCCAGCGAATTACATCTGCTCCACATTTTTTTTTTTGCGTTGCATTCGTTATCGATATTTTAATTTATTTTTATGTTAGGTTGCAGTCAATTAAATGCAACGGATTATAACAAAATCTTTGTTATTTTTTAATAAATATGCAAACATTTGCAAAGAACTCATGCAAAACGCAGACATTTGCATAACAAAAAACACATAAAAAATCGAGTAGAGCGAAAGTTGTTTGCATTGGCCACAAAAGCAATTTATAATAACTGGCTATTTTATGGATTTTACAGCGACAATCGACGAGGGATAAAGCTAAAACATATCGCGACAAGAACTAAGTCCATGAAATATAAAAGCCAGAAAGTGACAGTGGATGGGATGTGTGCAATATATTTAATGGCATTAGTTTGGCATCAATTTCAAGGCTTCAACAATGCCTATTTATGCAGCATAACAAAGCGAGCTACGTGGAGTATTTAAAAGGGAATGCATTAAACTTGTTCTTCACAGTGAAGCTTCTAAAAGTGAGTTTAGTTTCATTTTATTTTAGGAATTTGATTAGCATTTTATTATGGTCTCTTTTATTTGGTCGTATTTCATTTATTTCATATGATTCTAGTTTATATTATTTAATTTTATTTCGTTTAATTTTACTTTACATTATTTGTTTTTCATATATTTTTTCAGCTTTTTTAATTTTATTTGTTTTTATGTAATTTTAAACCTCTAAAACCCAATAGTGCCTTGAGGCACTTATTATATAATTTGTATTATCTGAAAAGCAAAAGGTATTAAAGCCATTTGATTTATTGTTATATCAAATATGAAATATTACAAATTATGTGATGAGTACCGCAAAAATACTTTGAAAAAGCCAGAGCTTAATTTTCAAAGGTTTAACAAATATTATATATTTAGTTACCTTTTTCTTTATTTTCTTTTCTTTTATTTTTTTCACCTTATTTTCTACCATTTTATTTCATTCCTTTCATATTATATATTATTATATTATTTTATTTAAAATCTGCCCTAAAGTTATACAAATATTCTATTTTATATTTCACCTTCTTTAAACTTTAATTTAATTTCTCTTTTGCTTTAAGCCCTTACCCAACATGACAGTATGTATGACAGTTGCTCGTAGGCAGGCTTCACTGTGGGGTGTGCCCTGTTGATGCATGCACAAGCCAATCTATAGCAATATTTGTAATACCTTTTTGCTCAGCTCAGGCACAAAAGTGGCGCACACCTGGCCAGCTATACTACACATACACACACATATATATATTATATATATATATGGACTCACATGCATATATATCACCCGCTATGGCATAGTGTTCACTTTTACAGTTTTATAGCCTTGCTGCCATTGTTGTTGCCTCTTGTGTGTGTGTGGCATGTGTTCACGTTGTTGTTGTTGCATGGCTGTTATTGAAAAGCATTTGGTCATCAAATATGTAGGCATCCCTCTTCCTCTCTCTCTCTCTCTCTCTTTATATATTCTATAGTATAGTATATATAGGGCTGACTGGATATTGAGGTCAGTAGATCAGAAATTGCAAAGACAACTTGCAAAAGTTAAAAACACTTTCAACAGTAGCAGGAGAAGGAGAAGCGGGAGTAGATACAGGCAACTGTTGTCCATGTGTTCCACTTTTGTTCTCTGGTGTTTGCCTGATGCCTCGTGCCTTGTGCAAAGGTCAAGCTAGGTCCTGGCTGTAAATCAGGACTTGGCCCTAACCACACACAAACATATCGGGCATCAGCATCAGCACTAAAGAGCTTTGCTACTTTTTTCTGTGCTTGGTTTTGTTTTGTTACTCTTGCTAAACGCTAAAAGCCAAAGAGGCAAAGCAAATCGTTTTGCTCCTGTGCTTGTTTTTTTTTTTGCATTCAGTTAACCACATAACTGTGCTCTACATGCAGCTTGGCAATCCCATTGCCAATGCTCAATTCCAATCGCAATCGCATCATCTTGAGCTTGAGCTTGAGCTGCAGTTGCAGTTGCTGTTGCATTAGCAGTGAGCCAAATGAAATGCATTTTTCTCGACTCTCGGCTCAGCAGGCGCATTAAGTGTAATAGCTGCGAATGTGTGTGAGTGTTTGTGTGTGTTTGTGGTTAAGCAAAGTAGGTGTGAAATGGTGTGATATGGCTTGCCATTATGCGAACGTTAAGTGCTTTTGCTGTTGCCCATGAAAATAAGCAAAAACAAGTAAGAAAGTTACAGTCGAGTGTGCTCGACTGTGAGATACCCGCTACCCATTTTTAATAAAGGCAAAATATTGCGGTATCATTTTCAAAATATACCGAAAATACTACAAAAATACTAAAAAAATATACCAAATGGTGTATTTGGTATATCGATATAGTACCACATTCAAAACCATATTCGACATAACAAATGCTGTCGAAAAAAATTATAGCTCTATCTCTTATAGTCTCTGAGATCCAGTGTTTCACATGGACGGACGGACAGACGGACATGGCTATATCGTCTCGGCTGTTGATGCTGATCAAGAATATATATACTTTATAGGGTCGGAGATGCCTCCTTCTACCTGTTACATACACTTCCTGCCGGCACAAAGTTATAATACCCTTCTACCCTATGGGTAGCGGGTATAAAAAAAAGTGCATTGTTTGTCCATTTCCATTTGGAATGAAAAGTGGAATGATTTTGCATGTGAAAATTGTAATAAACGTTGTTCGCAATTAATTTGCTGATTACTTGTTTTATCGAGCATGAAATGCGACGAGTCTAAGGAACCGATTCGACTCTTGAGTCTAGAGAGAACACAAAAGTTGCCCAGCTGTCGATTCAAAGGGAATTGAAGGATTTGCTGCGAGGCGCATCATAAAAGCCACTAAAAAGAGTAAACAATTTGTACGGATAAAAGCCGAAGCGTAAACAACGGCAAAGCTAAAGAAGCAGAGCGGCCAGAGAAAGCGAGAGTGAAAGAGAGAGAGAGAGAGAAGGACTGAGTGAAAGAGAGAGAGAGAGCTGCAACAGAAGCCGAACAATACAAATAAAACAAAAGCGACGCTGCCGCTCGCAACAAATGCAAACAGAGTCGAAAGCCGCACACACACAAGCATAGTAAATACACCCACACACACACACTATACACACACATGGCCCCAACCACAAGGTGCTTTGTATGGCGCTGTTGTTGTTGTGTTGTTGGCTTTAATTTTTACATGCCGCCGCGCCGCAGGCAAATCTAGCAATTTTTAATTATGATTATAGCCAAACAAATGCTACACACACACCACACACTCTTACACACACCACAGTGTGTATTTGATTTAATTTCTCGTGCAAATTTACATAGCACAACAACAGCAACAACAAAAACAACTGCAACAGTTGAACGCGACAAATTTGTTCAATTTATTTTTCATAAGCAAAAACTGAAATAATCAAACAGATAAACAATGCAAGGTAACAAGTTTGTTTCTCCCCTACTCCCCTTTCTCTCTCTCTCTCTCTTTTCTACCTTTGCCAATCAATGTGGCCCCCTTTAACCCCCTCTCTTCACTCCCCTCTGTCGTCTCCTTTTTCTGCTTGATGCGCGCGCGTGCTATTTTTAATTGTCTGAATCAATCCGCGCTCGAAATTTTAATTAAATATTTAAATTAAATGTGCAAACAAACAAAGCACAAAAAGCACACACACACACACTCGCACACATGTGAATACGTGTGTGTAATGAAATTTAATTTTTTGTGTTGTATTTTTTCTTTTTGGTGCATAATAAATATTTTTAGTGCTAGCGTAGTTGCTGTTGCTTTTGCTGTTGTAACTGCCATTCATTTGCATTCATTAGGACTTTGCGCTCCCCCCAGCTGCCACTTTCCACTTCTCCCTTTTTCGCTCGCTCTCTGTGAGAGCAATTAAACAAACTCGTAAAGGGGTGAAGGCAGCACGCTGCACGTACGCAAAGTCAAGGACAATTTTCACATTACACGTGCCACACACACACACACACACACACACACACACACAGAAACTCACACATAAAGTGAGGCTCGTAAAAAGCTTGACAGCAACAGGAGCAAAACCAAAATCAGGACAATCAAATGCTGCCAGCATGTCCGTGTGTGTCCTTTTAAATATGCATGGCAATGCAAGGCATACAAGAGAGTGAAATGCAATTCAAACCAACTGATTAAACAGACGAGCTTAAATGCTGGTACTTCTCAGCTGCGAGCATTGCTGAGATCGTTTTCCCTGCAAATGTGTTACCCCAATAAAATAAATTGCATTTCACTTGCATTATTTTCCATTCACTTTCAGTCCCCATAAATGACATTATCATAATGTGAACTATGCACTGTTGGCTTTAGGTTATACGCACGTTTACTTTCATTCAAATTTGTTTAATATTTAATATTTCAATTATTATTGAAGGGATGTTGATAAGGTCTTGGTCTTTGGAGTTTTCTTATGCTGCAGTTAAATAAATTGAGTAGGGAATTGAAGCTACTTTTTATTGAATGCTTTAACTAGTTAGAATGAATTTCAGATCTTTCAATTTTCTTTTTTTATATTATAAACTTTGATATCATATAAAATATGAAATCTCGAATAGACAAAACATATATTCAGAGATATGTACGTTGAAGAAGTTTGAGATATTAGATATTTATTTCATTTTAGTTACATTTCAAAGTATGTATTCTTTATTTTATTTTCAATGTCATTTAATTCTTAAGACTTTCCTATACTTTTTTAATTACTTTTGAAAGAATGCATACTTTATTTTACATTCAATATCAATCAATTCTCAAGACCTAATTTTTGTTTTTTCATTACTTTTAAAATCAATTTCATATATAATTTCTAAACACAGAATTCGCTCTCTACATTTTGAACATATTTATTTCACTTTTAAGCCACATTTAATATTTATATTCTACATATTTTTCTCAATTATAAAATGTAATTAATCAAGTTAGGGCATTTCACTTAGCTTACATTGCATTTGGCTAGCCAATAATTTTAAATTCGTTTCTGTGGCTATTTTATTTGACCAACTGACAGCACATCAAATATTTATGGCTTCAATTCACTTAAACAAATTTTGGTCCGCAATGACAATCCGTCTGTTAGCCACAATTCCAGAGAGAAATGCAGAAAGCAAGATAGAAAGTGCAATTCGTGATGTTAAGCGGAGGAGAAGAAGCTTCTTTTTGTGCTCATTCTTGGATTTTGCTCTTATTAATGGGTTGCCTTGACTCACCTGGGCTCTAAACTTGACGCTAGTTTTCTGTGTGTGTGTGTGGGTCAAAGGTCAATTCAAATTCCCGTCAGTCACGCTCTAACAATTCTGCACACATTTGCAATTCTCATGGTATTTTAGGCTGGCCTAATTTCAGCCAACAGCTGCTAGGCTGAAGGCAACCTTTGACCTTCTTCTTCCCACCATTCTAGTATCAAAATGCTCCAAAATCTGCGCCGTCATGATGCGGCACTTTAATAAACGCCACCAGCTGACCAGCCAACCAGCAACACTCTCCTTTTCTCTCTGTTTCTCTCTCTTCTGTCTCTTTCTCTCTGGTTTTGTCTATCTCCCTTTTTGGCCACAGCGAAAGTCGCAACAGCCGTTAAAGGGCAAAACCTGCAGACCGGACGGCAACTTTTGATTAATGTTTGTTAGTTTGCCTCGGCGGCAAATTCATTTGTTTTAAACAAAATGCAGCATACAGCATACATAAAGCAAACACAACACGAGACTGTGTGAGTGAGTGGGAGAAAGAGACAAAGCATAGATAAAGTCAGATGAATTCCACATACATGTGAAACTTTATAATACTTTAGCTGTATTTCCTGTTTCGAGGCAACAAACTTGCTTTCGATTATGCCCCGCAAAGTTGACTAAGGGGTTGATTAGACACGAATGTGGAACACTTTTGCAACATTATTATATTACTTGAATACAAATTTTGGATATAATTCATATTAGGCGAATTATGAATTAGACTGAAGAACTTAAAGTAATTGGGCTACCCCATAATTTGATTTAGATTTTAGTTAAATTGTTCAGCTATTATTACGTTACTATTTTATCTTCCTTAGTACAAAGAGCAGAGACATTCCATTGTATTTGAATACGCTAGAGAAAATAGTTGGAGAGGAAAAAATCCCACACTTATTGCACTATTAAATTGTGTAAACTATATATATTATTATATATATATTGAATACAAGTTTCAGCCTCCTTGCTCCTACCTTTTTGAACTGTTAATTGATAGTCATTGATAGTCTTTCATTAAAAGATATTATATATAATATTTATTTAATAGAGTACATATTTACAAGTCCTGCATTACTATATCACATAGTTTAGTACAAAGAGCAAAGACTTTACATTTTACTTGAATGTGCAATAGAAAATAGTTGGACAGGGAAGAAACCCAACCTTATTACACTGTTAAATATTGTCAACTATATCGAGTTCAAATTTCAGCCTCCTAGCTTCTACCTCTTTGGGTTGTACATTGATAGTTCATCAGTCTGTCAATCAACCAGTCTTTAAAGTTATTATATATTTATTTAGTAGAGTATTTACTAGTCCTGATCATCCTTTCGCGCTTGTCTTTGCTTTGTTTTTGTAGCACTCTTTGTGTGTTTTGTGTTTGTGCGCTGCTTTTGTTTGTGTTGCCAGCATTGAGTTTATACTATTCCATATTCCCTTTCAGCCTTTTGCCTGACACTTCCCACAGCCATGACCTCTCTTTCTGTATCTCTTTCTCTCACTCTCTTTCCATCTCTATCGCACTGTCGCTGTCTCTTTGCCAAACGAATTTCACTCCGCTGCTCATTCATCTTTGCATTCAGCAAACGCGCCAAATATTTTTTTGATATATTGACTTGCAAAATATTTTGGCTTTACACGTGTCTAAGCACACACACACACACATACAAATCACACACGCATGTGTGTGTAAGTTTTTGGATATGGTTTCGGTTTTGGTTTCAGTTTCGTTTTAGCTTTGGCTTTAGCTTTTTTCTCCTTTTATTTTCATATTTTTTTCGCACTGTTTATATTTTATACGTCTATGGCATTCTATGAAAAATCAAACGACCCTCAACCAACACACTATGAATAAGCCTGTGTGTATATGTGTGAATGTGTGTGTGATGTATTCAAGCGTAAAGCAAAAGATTAGAATTTCGAAGCAATTTTTTTCGATTTGGCTACTCCTTGTTGTTGTTCTCTTGCCTCTTGCCTCTTTTGTTGTGGCTTGTCCAATTTGTAAAACTAAGCAGCTGCCAAAAGAAGAAGTGACAAGAGGAAGACCAAAGTAGGCAATGCAATTTTTTCTCAGCATTTAAAATGCCATTATCAATGGAGGCGAGGCAGAGATCCGAGGGGACGTGTCTTTAATACGCAAAGCAGCAAAGGCTTTAAGCGATGTTGTTGTTGTTGTTGTGCCAGGACGTGCCAGGATAATGGCAAACGAGCTCCGAAGAGAGCGTTTGTGCCCCCAAGGGGGGGTTAATGAATGCGGCACACGAGTCACGAGCGCCTGAGCCTGCGGGCACTTAACCCATTGTTGACCCCCCGTTCCCCCAAAGGATGGCCATTAAGGGATTGTTGTTGGTGTGTGGGAAGGACTGAAGACAAAGTACAACATTTGAAATTACAAAATATGCGATAAGATAACAAATGCAAGCAAATGAAATTAAAACTTCTGCGGGTTAAAAGACTATTGCTCTCTTACTCTCACTCTCACTGTCTCTCTCTCTCTCTCTCTCTGCTCAATACGTGAGTAATGAGGGGAGCGACGTCGGATGTCATTCGAAAATTGAATTGCATGGCAAATTCGCATTTCGAGATGCGAAATGTGTAAATGGGAAATGCAAACGAAACACGCGAAAATGTCAAGTTCACAGTGCGTGTAAAGCGGAATGATGTCACTCAAAAGAGCAGAGGGAGGGGGCAGGAACTGAGGGGGAGTTGCAGCAAGTGGCAGCATGCTGCATGTAGCAATTCTGACTGACTGACTAATCAGACGCAACGTTGTCGCTCGTTTGCCATCGCATCGCATAGCATCGTCGTGTAAAACGATATTTCAGCTGTCAGTTTATGCTTCAACTATTTCAAATCAAATCAATGCCAAAGGATCCCTCACTAACTGACTGTGTCGAGTGTTTCTCTCTCTCTCTGTGTGTGTGCCAATGATTTATGTTAAAAGGCTTACACACAGTCACACACACACACAATCGATACACAGACAATCAACACACGCACACACACCTTTTGCGGCAACATCAAAACGAAACGAAAGCGACGCCTATCAGCGTCAGCATCAGCGAACACAATAAGAAAATGAAACAATGTGGGAGATAGTTAAGGCCAATCCGAAGTAGAAATACACTACAAATGTGGATAGATTTATTATTGAGAACACTTATTTTGGTGATAAAGAAGTGATCATTGAAGATAATGATAGTTATGCCTTTATCATTGAAGATAATGATAGTTATATCTTCAATGATCGTTTCTTTATATACAAAAATAAAGTTGACAATGAAGCAATCTAAACCAAAAATAAAGTACACTAAATAAAAGATCATTTCATATATGGAATTATCTTTCGGAAATGTCTTTCAACTTAATGATGAGCAACTTTTGAGTACCTTGAGATATTTGTTAATTCAATAACTACTGAAACTCGATATAAATCTGCTTATAACTGCTTATTTTGTTCTTCTCAATTTACAAGTATTTTCTTAATTTTCTTATGTTAAACTTAACATTCAATTCCTGCGGAATTTACAAAAATACTCGGTTAAATTTTTATATACAGTGATCATCAAAACTGTAAAGCAAGTTCCATACTCTAACTTCGAAGGTCTGTTTCTTCAGTTCCAACTTATGCATGCTAAAAATCTTAGTCTTGTTTTGTTGGTGGGTTCATTCACCATGTTGAAGCCGTTTGATAATACGAAAATAAATGTTAAAGCAAATTGTACTAAAGTCAAATGTTGCATACAATATATTCAATGTCTTCAAACTATTTCTTTTTTTGAACATTTCATTTAAAAAAAGTTCTTCATCAAATTATAGTAAAAATCTTAGTACTCTGTTCGTTCATCTCTTCTTAATATACTTGTATTCTCCAAAAATAAGTTGTTCATCAAATGTTTATTGCAATATTCCGACATAAATTGTCATCTATATTCAATTGAAATATTTCGTGTTGTATTTAAGATATATTTTTATTGTCACTTATGCAAAAGTAGCCTAACTTGTCATTTCTTTTCCAGTCACTTCTCAAATATGAAACAGAAGAGTTTTTAATTAATGCTTAGAGACAACGTAAAGAAAATGTTTGTTTAATGTGAGAAATGTCTGACAGATAAATACAATTTCCCCTTTAAATGCTCGCAAATATAATTTGATTTAAACCAAATTCATAACTAAACTTCAATTCAAGAAATTAATTAAATTTAAAGCTGACTCAGGTTGTCAACCGAGTTTCAATTGCAGCAGAATCATTTTTAAATGTGAAATGCGGTCTCGAGACTCGGTGTGAATAATCATAGCCTCATAACATAGTTGGCAAGTAAAAGAAATAATAAATATATATAGACAAGTCATAAGAACTTGAATGCATGAGGCACATATAAGAGTATAGAAATCAGGACTCAGCGTTTCATTGTCTGCCCCCCCTCTCCTCTCTCTGCTCTCCTCCCGCTATCAAAGTTGTCGTGTGAGTTTTTCCACCATAAATTCACAAAAATGAATCTACATTGCAAATGCAAGTAAATTGCGTCTGTGTGTGTGTGTGTGTGTGGGTAAATGGGGGAAAAAAACAAAGCATAAATGTAGCTCAACGCATTTTGCTGCACACGAAAGGCACAAAAGAGGAGAGAGAGAAAGAGAAGAGGGGAAGAACAGAGAGAAAGAGAGCGGGAGTACAGCGAACAGAAGCTAACGAAGCGTAAAGTTTGCCAAGCGGCTGCCATTTGGAATGGCGAGTGAGCAAGCTTCCCCCTACCCCTCCTATCCCATCCTCCCCCTCTTTCAGTTGTTCTCTCTTCGCATTCAACCGCAATTCCCTTTTCAGCCTCTCAGTGTTTGCCTTGTGGTATTTTTTATTAAATATTCCTAATAAATTATGCAAAATTCTTGTATTGCATGCAGAGACAACCAAAGCGAGAGAAATAGCAATAGTGGTCAGAAAAGCGAAAGAGAGAGAGAGACAGAGCGAGTTACGGTCAAATCAAAATGTTTGCACAAGCGAAAAGCTAAGAGAGAGGCAGAAGGAGGCAGAGATTGTGGGCTGTGCGTGTGGGCGTGCCATAACTATCAATAACTTTTTTGGCTAAAAAGCCAGCACAGAAAACAGAAAGAGAGAGAGAGAGAGAGAGAGAGAAGGATTGTGCTGGGGCAGACTTTAATACAATATGAAGTCAAAGGATGCGAGGAGCGGGCCTTGTATCTGTATCCTTTCGATACATCTCTGTCGGTGTGTCGATGTATCTATCGTCATCCGTCCGTCTGTCCGTCTGTCTGCTGTCGGTTTGTCGGCTCTGTCGTGTATTGCGATAATAAAATAAAATTGAAATATGGTTGGCAATTGACTGAGCGCAATGAGTGGAAATTGTTGAATCGCTTGCGTTATGGCAGCGTGACGGAAAGTCAGGACAAAGGGACAGCAAAAAGTAGAGAAGAGTGAAGGCAAGTTGCCTGTTGTGTGTGTGCGAGCATTTGTGCAGAATGCTGTAAACTGTCGTCTGATGAATGCCCCAATAAGTAGGCAATGCTTTTTTTTACGATACTATGCGACAACAGATGCTCAACTCGAAAGCACTTTGAAGCGAATTTAAGAGGAAGCCAACAAAACATATTGAAAATATATATTGATAGTTAATCGATTTAGTTTTGTGTCAAATCAATAATCGAGTAAATGATTGAAGTTGAGCAAAAGAAAGAAAAGAGTTTTCAAATGTATCTTGGCTTAATCCAGAAGTTTGTTAACTTCTAGCATGTTTTCTTCACTTTGAACATTACTAATTATGCCATTTAGCTAATCGTTTAAGCATGCTGTAAATTATAGTATAGTTTCAATTTAATTATAAGCTGTTTAATGATATTCTTTGCTCAGCTCGATTCGTTGATTTGCTGTTGCTGCTTTGAGTGTGCAGTGAAACGATTGAATGCATTCAAATCGCAGACAAAGTCACGACAAGTTCTTCACCTCTTTGTGTGGCTTGCGTGCACTTCAATGACTATGAACTTCAGATGGGAGCGAGCTAGAGGTGGGAAGCGGCAATCAAGCTGCAATATTTAAGCAGATTTCGCCTTTGTTGCTCTCTCATCATGGTATTTATTTGTTTGGCACATTAAGGCAACTTTTATGGCCAGAAATTTGTTGAACAACGAAATGCGCTTATGAATAAACAAATACACGCCCCCGAACACACGAGCACACGACATAGAAATCGACAACACGCAAGCACGCACACAAACACAAACGTACACAGATTTATTATGTGAAACAAATCACTCATACGCCGCATTGGAGCATGGCAAGAGGGGGGACTCGATGTTGTTGTTGTTGGTGAACGTGAAACATGAAACGTGAAGTGACTGTCAGGGATTTTCACGAGAATTTCGTTTTTATTTTTAGCCTGCCAACAACACAAGGCACAAGGCAACAACAACAACGAGAGCAACAACAACAACGAGAGCAAATGTCTTGTTTATTTGAGCTTCAGTTCTTTCTGACTCCCAGTAACAACAGCAAACAGCAACAACAAAGCGCAGAAAAAGAAATTAAGTTGCCGCCTGCAGCTTTATCACACCAGCAACTGCCACACCCCCCGCCCCACAACAACAAACAACAACAACAACACCCAGCAAGACGAAATGTTTATCTGATTTAAACGTTGGCAACAGTCGTCCTTCAACCTGCCTCCTTCCTGCCTCCCTCCTTCCCTTTTGCTGCCCTGAGGACCGCCAACATTTTGCGTGTCTTTGCTTTAGTTTCTGCCCCCTTTTTTTCGCCCCCTTCTTTCGCTTTGTTGAGCTGCGTGCTCGGCAAAACTTATGCTGCCTGTCGTCGTTGTAGCTGGTGCCCAGCTTAATTTTCACTCTGTGGCAACTTTAATATTAATCATACGACCCGCATGCCCAACAAATAACAACACACACAAACACAAACTCACATGCGAGAGAGCAGAGCTCGAGTTTGTTGCGGTAGGACCTGTTTCTATTGACTTACTACGTATGTAGAGAGAGTGTGGGTGCTGCTGTGGGTAGTGAGTGGGTAGTGCTGTGGTGGGTGGTGCTATGGGGAGCAACCGCAGTGGCAAACGCCAAAAGTTCTTAGTTAAATTCGTCGTTTGCCCAAAGTTTTCTCAAGTGGCTCATTGTGGTTAGCTCTGAAATGTTGACCCACAGACAGACAACAGAGTGAGAGGGGGAGAGCGAAAGAGAGGGAGCGATGACTGTTAACTGGGGCGACACTTGCTTAGTTTTGACAGCGGGCAAAAACAACAGGCAGCAAAGTACAGCAAAGTAACAACGTCTCATGCTCTTTGCGGTCTTTAGCGTTGAAACTTGGCAATGGCCAAAAAACAACTAGAAATATGCGGCTGCTGCTGCTGTTGCTGCAACTAGCGAGAAAGGCGAGAACAACTGTAACGAGAGACAACAACAACAATAACAAGAACTAAAACAACAAACAACAAACAGTGAAAATCGTTGGCATGCAAAAACTTTTCGGATGCGGCAAAGAAAACGCAAATGATTAAGTGCGTCGTGGCATAATTCAACAAGACAACATTTCAGCTAAAGCAGCGAGCAGTGAAGGAGGGGGAAGTGATGAAAAGGGGGTGGCCAGAGACAGCGGGTGAGGAGGGGGAGAAGCTAGCTGAGTGAGTTGCAATTGAAATGACATTTGCCAACTTGAGGAAGATGTTGAGAGTTAATGAATTGCGACACAGCTTCCCGAAATGTTGAAGAAATAAGATAGAGAATGAGAGAAAGAGTGGGAGATAGAGATAGAGAAGAGCAGATACATTTCTCAAGTGAACGCAGCGCATTCAAAGTGTTTGTGATGAGCACTCAAAGCTAATGGAAAGCGGAACACTCGACAAAACTAGACTTGATACTATTATGGTAGAATAGAGTGGCAAAGACCAAATAAAATGCAGCATATTTCTGCGTAAATATAAAGCATGCTTTTGCTTGACTTGAGTAGATGAACCTTGAGAATTTGAGTATACAATTTAGTTGAAGAAAATGTTAACAACTTAATTAAAAGTTGACAAAAATGTAGGCATTTTATTTTTAAATAAAAGTGGAATTTATTTAGTTATTGAATGAATGAAAATAGGCTTCAAACCAATTAAAAAGAATTCGATTTTTGCATATTTTGTCAAGTGAGAAAACATTATAAAATTGAAGTGCAACTTTTTTAATAATTGTAATTCATTCAGTTATCAAAGAAGTTTCACTTCAATTATAAAAAGTTTTCTCACTTCACAGAGCTTAAAAGAATTCAATTGTTGTAAGAAATTTTAAGTAAGACATTAATTTACTTTGCTAGTATTTTGCGTTTAATAAACTCCAGCTCAAGCTTAAGCTATTTTATTTTATTTGCTTAGCAATTGTCATTTACTTATGTTGCAAATTTGACAAGACGGAATTCTTGTCTTCCAACATTTCTTTCCCCTCTTAAATGCCGCCACTGACCATCAAGAGAGTGCTCAGAACTGATTCTCAGTCTCACTCTGATTCTCATCCGCATTCTCGTTCCCTTTCTCAGATTCTGCTCGCTGTCACAGACGCAGTCCCAATGCGCTTGTTAGTTTAGTTCTTGGGTTTTTGGTTTTGCGTTTTTGGTTTGGGTTTGGGTTTGGGATTGGGTTCAGTTGGGTTGCCATGGTTGCCATGTTTCTTGCAGCAGCTAAGCTCTGGCCATTTGTTAGCGACAGCAACAAAAGCAAAGGCAACAGCAACAAAAGCAAAGGCAACAGCAACAGTAAAAGCAACAAGCAAACAACACGAAGTTTTGCTGTTTAGCATTTCAACACACAAAAACGCACAAGTTGTTGGCATTGTCTTCTTGTTGTTGGCTGAGAAGAACAGCAATTAATATGTATCTCTTGCTTGGCACGCTTTATCGCAACAACGAGGGAAAGTGGAAAGCTGGAATTTTCGTCGGAAAATACGAAAAGTTTATTCTCTTCTTCCACTTTCTGTGCGAGTTGAGTTAAGTTTTTTTGGGCCAGCATTTTGCACGTTGCCATTTTATTTGGCGCTCGAGCATTTTGCGCAGTTACACACACCATAGCCACGCCCACAACCAACAACCTTCAGCCCTCAGCCCTCTTGGAGAGATGCACATTTTGAGGCAACTCAAGTGATTTATGACAGCCAAGAAAGTGAGGCTGGGGCTGCAGTGCGTATACTTGTTATTGCTGTGGCAGGCGCAACGAATGCGCCTTTTAAACCAGAAAGTGGCTTGAGAAACGGACACGCGAAATGGGCACATGCCGAAAGAGATAGCAAGTCAGAGAGAGAAAGAGCGAGAGAGATGCAGCAGAGAAACGGCTAAAAATTTAATTAAAATGCACATTTGTCCTTGACAGCGTTTTATATTTTCTGCGTACTTAATTGGAAGGCAGCCGCAGCCGAAGCCAAATGAATGCGACCAGCACACATTTCTCTCCCTCTTTCTCTCACACACACATATATACCTCTCTCTTTCACACACTCTTATACCTGCATGCATTAGTCAAGATGCGGTTGGATATGCAAAATGATGAACGCGACACAAACTTGGTTTGCTCCAAAAACATAAAGCCCAAGCACAGTTTCCTCACTTCCTCCCGCTCTTTCCCTTTCTCTGTTCCATTTAGCTAGAGACACGCACCAGCTGCATGAGTGTGCGTGTTTGTGCATGAATGTGCATGTGTTTGTTTGTTTGTCTGACTAAATTTAGATAACTCTCGAGTGAGATAAAAGGGAACGAAAATTAAAGTTGATTATGATGCAAACTGAGGCTGAGACTAACACAGGCAAAAACTCACGTCTTCTTCTTGCTCCCTCAGGAAGCTAAAGCGATAAATCCTTGCCAGACGCTAATTGAACTGTGTACCTGAGAGTGAGAGAAAGATGCCTTAATATTTCAACTCCTTTCCTATTTACACATTACACTTTACATTTTACGTTTCACAGTTTGCACAGCAGCTTCTTAAGGTGTCGAAAGTTTTCAAAAGTTACGCCCAGCAATTAGTGGGATTAGTTAATCTGATTAATTTGGCATGAAAAGCTTTAAATCTTGGCAAATCCCTAGATAACGCGAAAGTCTTTTAATGAATAACAGACTTTTTTATTGATGAGCTGAGTAAAGACGAAAAATGTTTTAGCTGTGAACCTGATTTTTGGGCGGAGATATAATCTTATTTAGTAGTGAATTAATTTATTTCTATGATTCTTTAGAAGATTATATTTAAGCCACATTAACTAAGATTTAAATATATTACTTTTAATATGAAATTGTAATTGAAATAGTACATTTTGATTATAACTAAAATAGCCTACATTTTGCCAAAAGTTGTTCAACAAACTTTATCTCGAAAATTGTTAATAATATCTTCATGTTTCTCTGCTTTTAGATCCTCTTTGAACCAGTGTCATTCTGTTGAAGGTAAACATTATGGTAAGTCTAAGAAAATGCAATATTTAATATATCGAAAGCGTACTGACTGGCAATCATATAGTGGGATTTAGTGTCATTTTAGTCGGACAACACAAGTTTTCATTTAATTTGAGATCATTCCTCTAGTTTAGTTTTCATTTATGGGCAAACAGACAGTTGAGACAGTAGTCGTATTATGCATAACTAACTAGAAGGATGAACTGCTGTGGTGTGTGTCTGCAAATGTGTGAGTGTTGTGTGTGTGTGTGTGTTCACTCACTGTGACAACTAATATCCATTTGGATGTCCTGGTGTAAGTCCTCGACTGGTTGGGAACGGGAATGGGGATTGGGATGGCCAAAACAAAACGCATTAATGCGGAAACGCATTTTGTCTACTCTTGTATTTGCATATGAGTTTGAGCTTGAGACTCGCACGTATTCCATATTTACCTAAAGGCAGAGTGAGAGAAAGAGAGTGCAAGAGAGTGGAAGAGAGAGAGATGGAGGAGCGAGATTGTTGTGCTTTTTATGACGAGGAGCATACAAAAATTTGTGCTAAAGGACTTTTGCTTACAAACGAGCGAGCAGGCAAAAAGTGCGGAAGAATTGCATTGTTTTTCGCACACAGACAGACAGCTAGAGAAAGAGAGAGAATGAGAGAAAGAGAGAGCTGGTATAAGCCAGGCCAGGACACAGACATGCAGGCCATATGTAACATACGTGCAAGGATATGCATATGTGTCTTGGCAAGGATTTGTTTTGCTTACTCCATGCAACTGCCTCCCCTTGCAGCCTCCTCTCTCTCCCTTCCTCCCTTCCTCCCTGTTTCTGCTTTCAGCTGCAGATGATGAGCCTCAGATTATATGCACTCACAAGCGATGCTTTGTCTCCTTTTACTCCTTTACTCCTCACCTCAACTCACTCTCATCATTCCTTCTCTCACCTCTTTACGTCTCGCTGCTGTCAGCCAACTCTCTGCACCGTCTCGTCCAGGTCTCGTCTTTAGCCCTACATATCTTGTCAGCCCTTTGTGTGTGTAATTCTGTGTGTGCATCCGTGTGTGTGTGTGTGTGTGTGTGTGTGTGTGGTGCCAACAGGACATGCATAAGTGGCCTGTCTCTTCGTCCTGGCTCAGCACAACTTTTGCCTGGCTTTTTATTTATATTTACTCTTGATTGTTGCACTCGCTCTTTCTCTGATTCTCTGATTCAAAATCTGTCTCTGCCTCTGCCTCTGCAGTTGTTGTTTTAGTTGTCTTGTGTGTGTGTGTGTGTTCCACTGTTGTTTCTGCTGTAGTTGTGTAGCTGCTGCTGCAGACAACTGGAAACAACAACAACAACTACGAACGAGTCAACTACACAAATAACAGCAGAAAAAGGCAAATTTATCCTGGCTGGCTGCACTTTTTGCTCTCAAAACAATTAAATGCAACAAACTTTTCGCATCTCCCTCGCACTCTATTTCTCCTCCTTTTTCTCTTTTTTCGCCATGTGCCAACTGCCAAATTTACTTGGCCTTTAATTTCTTTTTTTCGTCTTTTTTGTTAGCCAATTTTTAATGCAGTTTTTATTTGGCTTTTTTCGACATTCTCCGTCACTCGCAGTTAAAATTAACTGTCACCTAGGGAAATGGCAATGAGAACAGCGAAGGGAGGAGGAACAAGGGGAAGACTGTCACTGGCTGAATGATGTTTTAATGGGCTTTTCATATGCCAACGAGCCATGTGTGAGTGTTTAAAAATGGAAAAACTGTAAAGAGCGCCGCGCAAGGACATTCAAAAGTGAGGGGAGAGTGGAGAAAGGAAAACGCTGTGAAAGCTGACTAAATTTGATAATTTGAATGCCAAAGTTGAGCCAAAAACCAATCGAAATCAACTAATTATGACGGACAACGCTAAAAGCATCCATAGGCCAAAAGGTTAATTTGATCAACGCTATCAAATCACGAATTGAGATATTAATACTCTAAAGCTAGCTCAGAATAGAAATGACCTTGCTGCAGGCGGCTGCAAATAGCGAGGCTTTAAAATGAAGTGGAGTTTATATGTTTAATCACTTCATTTGAGGTTTCGTTGAACATAGTTTTGCTGCCTTAATATTCATAATTATACTTTGATTTTTCTACCCGATACCCATAGGGTAGAAAGGTATGATAACTTTGTGCCTCCAGAAAATTGGATATAATCAGGTATATTTTATAAATGATGGTATATTTTTAATATAGTACTATATAAATATACCAATTATTCATTTGGTATATTTTAGTATTTTTACGGTATATTAATTTCGTATGTTTTATTTTAAATGCAGTACTATGTCAATATGTCAATTTTAGCCTTTGGCATGTTATAGTATTTTTGCGGTATATTCATTTGGTATATTTTGAATGTATGACTTTAGTAATATACCACTTATATGTAGGTATATTTGTAGTATTTTTGTGATACACTAACTCGGTATATTTTAAGAATACTACCGCACTCAACCTTAATGGCGATTCACTTGCATTGAGCTTAAGCAAAGATACCTTGATCTATAAAAAGATTACAAACTGTAAAGATTTTATATGTCGTTGTCACTAGTTAGGTTTTAATTTCCAAATAATAAAGTTCGGTTCATAGTTAAAAGTATGAGGCACAGATATTGAACCATAATAGAAATCTGACAATATTTCACTTAAAAAATGATCTAGAAGAAAGACTACAATCTGTAGTTAGTTTTAATTTTCAAAAAGTAAAGTTATTTTCGTAGACAAAAGTATGAGGCACTAAAATTTAACCTTAATAGCACTCTGACAATATTTTACCTTAAATGTTTTCTCGCTTCTCTTGGGCCAACTTTGCCTGGCAAGGCCTTTAAGCACCCCTTTCAACAAATTTGCTTTCAGTCGCTTATTTAAAGCAGCTCAATATTGAAAGCTTAGACGAAATTGATGACGTCACAGAGTGTAATAGAGAGAGAGAGGTAGAGGAGTGAGTGAGTGAGTGAGAGCAGAATGAATGCGTGTAGAATGCGAATGGAGTTGGGGCAAAAGCTAAGCCACATTCAATTTGTTGGCTGTTGGCTGCTGCCTGGCGGTGGCATTTGCTGTGCTTATTTGTTGCCAATGGCTGTTGCCACCGCCAGCCACAAAAAGCATTTTGTGTCTATTTTAGTGTAATTTTCCGCATAAACGGTTCCCAAAACGGAGGCCAAGTCCTTGTTCGACGATCCCAAAAGAACAAAAAAAGAGAGTCGCAGCTGTGACTCCTGTGGAGACTGTGGCACTGCTGTTGCTGCGTGTGGCAGCCACCAAAAATGCCAACTTAAAATGAAAATTATTGGCTCGCTCGCTCGACGCGTTCGCGCGAGTTATAAAAATAGAAACTTTGCATGGGAGACGTCGACGACAAAAGCCGAAAAGAACTGCACACAAAAAAATATAACCCAAAAATGCCAAAAAAGTGCCGCAAATTGAGTTGAACGGTTTTTTGGGTTTTGCATATTGGCCGCAAAGTGTGGACGATGAGGAGGAAGAGAAGGGGGCAGGGATAGAGGCAACATTTGTGGCAACTCGGGCGCTCAGCTTAGGTTTGGTTTGGTTTGGTTATTGAGGCAAAACACACACACGCCCCTATAGTTTTTGTCTGCTCGTATTTTATTCTTTGGCTGCCATCGATTTCAATTGTGTCAATGCGAATTGTCTGTCCACAGCACCACCACACTCTCCCCCCCTCCTCTTGCTCCCTCAGGGACTGTGCGACTTCGTGGCAACTTCAAAGCGCGCTCAATGAAATTGACACCCGCAGCGCAGCGCAGCGCTGCCAACGCTCCAAATTGAAACTATGAGCGAGAAAATAAATGTGTAACGAAATGGAAGCTGCACACGCCCCCCGCCTCCCACTGAACCCCCTCCCCTCTCCTGTCTACCCCTTTTTACTGGCTGCTCCCAATGTGGCAATAAAACCATTTTAATGAGATTCAAGCTTTAAATTTCGCGCTTTATTTACGTGAGTGGCGACAGGAGGCGGCAAACGCGCCAAAGCTGTGGCATTGTGGGCGTGGCTAAAAGGCAAACTTGCGCGCCACATCGTCATAGTCCACATCAAAACCGAAATAAAAAAAAAACGAGTTAACTTCATTATGTAACTCGAGGGAAATTTTAATTAAAAGCGTGCGAAAGATTTAATTGATTATACCCAGTAAACCAAATGCGATTCAAGGGGTAGTTAGGGGTGAGGAAAGGGGTGGAAAATGGGATCAATAGTGGAAGATTTCAGAAGTTGAAATAGTTTAACAAACTGTCAATGCTTTAAGCTTAAATAAAGCCACAATTCAAGAGGGTATCTCTTAGTTAATCAGCTTTCGAGAGTCGCTTAATTTTATTGTGCATACGCCTAGCCGAGCATACGTTGCAGGCAGCGTTGACCAGCGGAGCCCATTGACGGGTTGCTTAGCTCCAGCGACTTGGCAAATATTTTAACAAGTTTGTTAAAACATTTTATGAAAATTGCGGCCACATTTTCAGGAGTAAACGATGGCGAAGGGAGAAGTTAAGGGCCTCTAAAATAAAAGTTTACACAGTTAATAATAAAACCATTTACTATGCAAATATTTTGTCAGTCCACTGGGCAGTTTGAGGCCAGCAAACAGAGCGATAGAGTTAGAGAGAGGAGAGGAGAAGAGAAAGAGAGAAGCGCAAAGCGGAGGCAGTTCAACCCATCTCAAGTCATTTTTCACGCTTAACATATGAGAATTTGAATTTGAGAATGCAAAATGGCAGCTGGACGCAGGACAAGACTTCAGACGGGACTTTCGACCGCAAGCGAAACCCCAAACCAGTTCCTAACCTCAGTCTTCTCTTCCCTCCCCCATCTCTCCCCTCCTCTTCTCCCAAACGGAGTCGAGTTGAGTGCATGCAAATGTGTTTGCAATGGGTTAAATATGCTCCGCAGACCCCCAGCTACAATATATGCATATGCATTGTGTTTGTATGTGTGTATGTGTGTGTGTGTGTGTCTGTGTGTCTGTTTGTCTCTCTCGTTGCTCCCTCCCCCCTCCCTCGGCTGGCTTTTTTGTTTGCGCTGACTTTGAGTGAATGAAGTGCAGAAGGGGAGGCAGCCATGAAAAATTAAAAAGGGATTTTGGTGCGGCAGCTGCTGAAAAGCGTTTGAATAGTAACTTGAACAACTTTTTTTCGGGCCAGTTACAACGCAGCGAGGAAAGAGACTGAAGAGAGGGACACATGTAGAGAGCGACAGACTTTTTTAAGGGGGGAAGGGGGGTATGCAGCCTGTCAGCGTTTTTCGAAAGTGCCTCCCAACATCAGACACTCGCACAGTCAAGTTGAAAGATGATATAAGCCAGCAGATTGGACATGTGCTTCCAATTCGAGAGCTCTCTCTTGGCTGCCCGACCCCTCGATCCACTCGTAAAAGTGGTCGGAGAGTTGCTTTTGTGACGGGAGCAAAGTTCTCTTAATTATGTGGCAATGCATTGCGAGCAGCGAGGGGAGAAAGAAGCATTTAATTGAGCTGACAGCTTAAAAAGGAAACGATAATCATAATAAAGAGCCAAGCCAGAAGGGCAACCTTCGTCGAGAAGCAGGTCAGCAAGTCAAAAAAATGAGTTCATCAACATGTGTGATGAAGTGCACATTGAGAGCAGCACTTCAATTACCTTGAGAGGTAGCAATTTATTATTATTCAAAAGTGGAAGTTAAAGTTACAGTTTATAAGCATAAATAGGTTAATTTAATAGACAGCCAATAATAAATATTTATTCATAAGAAATGTAGATTTAATCTGACTTATTCATAAAATACTTTTCTTTAATTATTTTTTCATTCGTTTTACAGATATACACTTGCATTTGATTTGAAAACAACCCCGAAAAACTCGAAAACAAACTGGCAAAAAGTGTAGCATACTTTTTGGCGCAGCATGTGAGTACAAATCTGTTTTACGCAATGTTCAACTAAATATTTATTGGTAAGAAATGTAGATTTAATCTGACTTACTCATAAAATACGTTTCTTTAATTACTTATCATTCTTTTTACAGATATTCACTGGCATTTGACTTGAAAACAACCCCGAAAAACTGGAACAAAAAGTGCAGCATACTTTTTTGGGCAGCATGTGAGTACGAATCTGTTTTACGCAGTGTTCAACTAGTTTAATGAAAAGTGGATAGATAATAATAAATATGTATTGATAACAAATGTAGATTTAAACTGACTTATTCATAAAATACTTTTCTTTAATTAGTTTTTCTTTCGTTTTACAGATATTCACTTGCATTTGATTTGAAAACAACACCGAAAAACTCGAAAACAAACTGGCAACAAAAAATGTTGCATACTTTTTTGGGCAGCATGTAAGTACGAATCTGTTTTACGCAATGTTCAACTAAATATTTATTGGTAAGAAATGTAGATTTAATCTGACTTAATCATAAAATACTCTTCTTTAATTATTTTTTCATTCGTTTTACAGATATACACTTGCATTTGATTTGAAAACAACCCCGAAAAACTGGAACAAAAAGTGCAGCATACTTTTTTGGGCAGCATGTAAGTACGAATCTGTTTTACGCAATGTTCAACTAGTTTAATGGAAAGTGGATAGAAAACAAAAGAACTGCCTTCAGTTGATCAATTGTTTTCATTTGAAAGACATTAGAGAGAGAGAATTCTGCAGTAAACGAAAAATGTCTATAGAGTTGCAGTTGGAATTTAACAAAAATGCAGTTAGCTTCGATAATGTTTGTTGTTTCACAACATTTTGCGTTGTGCATTGTTTTAACAACAGTGGAAACTCGGCAGGGAAAACTAATGTTGAACTTTTCCTCTTTTCCTCGTACTTGCAACTTTACTGCTGCAAATCGAATTGGCCCTTGGAGAAGTGAGTTGAAGTCCGAATTTTAAACCCAATAATAAACTGCAGTCGGGGAAAGCTGCAGCGAATGGGCGAAAGTAACGAGAAAGTGAAGAGTGCAAAGTGGAATGTGGAGAAGGTAGAAATAGTGGAAATAGTGAAAATGGAATGAGCCGCTTACCTTGTGCAATAATGAAAATTCGTTGTAAAAAGTAGTTGGCAACTCGTAAAAGTGTTGCCAATCGTTTCAATTGCTTCCTCCCTTTATTATTATGGGTTCTCCTCCTCCTCCTCGACTCGGTTATTTTGGAGGATGCTGATGTGGCTGCTGCTGTTGCACTTGATGGTTGCTCGATTGATCGCTCGTCCACTCAGCTACTTTTATTGCTGTTGTTGTTATTGTTGTTGTGGTTTTTGTTGTTGTTGGTATTTTAGTCAAGCATTTTGTGTGTTTATTGTTTTAGTCACTTGTCAGCGAGTGAGTTAAATGAATTTGCATTTCGCTTTAACCCTTTGCACAATTGAAAAGCACTCGCGGGGCTTAGCCACGCCCCCACTCCTCTCCTCTCCTCTCGTCGTGGCGTAAATTGTTTATAGGCTTTGTCAAGTTTATTGTTTGTTATTCGTTTAACTGCGAAATGTCAGCACAAATACAATAACAACAATCAGAAGAGCGGCGAGAGAAACAAAAAAATACATTGGAACAAACAATAAAAATTTAATACGCATTTTTTCAGCTCGTTGGACGACCTTTCTCTCCTCCTCTCCTCTTCCTTCCTTCTCTACTCTCTGTGTGTGTGCTCTCTATATGGTTATGGCAACGCATATGTCAAAAGATTTATGACCATGCCAAATGGCAAAAGGAGGGGAGGAGAAGAAGCTGCAGGAGGCGCCGTTCTGACAGCTTCCCAATTGCCTCGTTGTTGCCGCCCAAAATGTGTAATGAATTATGCAATGAAATTTGTTTCATTTTTCCAACACACTCATCCATACACACACACCCACACACACACACAGTCTCACACTCGAGGCAAGGCAATTGAAATTTTGAAAGATTGCGCCAGACATTGTTGCTGTTGTTGTTGCTGTTGTTGCAATAAATTCAAGAAAAATGATTGTTTAATTTATGAAAAGTATTTGTTGATGCCAAGCAGATTAAGCCTCGACTCGTCTCGACTCAAAATTCGCACTTGAGCACACGCAAGCACATGAAAATGTGCCGAGCTGAGGGAAAGGAGAGTGGTAAAGAGAGGAAGGAAAGTGGGAAATGGGTGCAACTCATTTCGGGTTGCCTTTCTGCATTTTTATCTGCGCTCTGCTCCGTTCTCATTTGTGCCTCGAGGTCGACGCACACCTTGCCTCTGCCTCTGCAACATCCTTCGACATCCTGGCCTGCTTCTAGCCAGCTGTGCGAGGTGGAAGCGGGGGAGGAAGGCAAGGGGCAACACAGTGTTTCCTGTGCGACACGACGACTATCATGAGGCCAAGCTCAGGCCAGGCGCTTGAAGGATTTCCCTTTGGCAAAGGCCACTCTAGCTCTCTCACTCTGACTGTGGCTTTGTTGTAGTCTCTCCCCCCATCCCTTCTTCTTCTTCCCCTCTTCAACCCCTCGGGCAGTCTCCCTTTCCACTTATTAGTCTACGTTTTGCAAATATTTGCATACGAGGCACGTCTCAGTCATTTTTCTTCAACTTATTCTTTTATTTTTGTTTCTCTACGTTTCCTTCATTTTATTATTATTACTCTTCTCTGCCTTCGCCCCTCCCCTCCGCTCCATAGTCTGCTGTTGTTTTGCGTCCTTCAAAGTGCAAATGCGAGATTTCTTAGCACCACATTAAAAAAGACGACAGCAAATAGCAAAGCATAAAAAATACACCAAAAAATACGCATAAAGACAAAGCAGAAATGCACAAAAAATTATGAAAAATGCTTTAAATTATGAAAAATCGTTAAATGTTTGTCATTTGAAGCTTTGTTTCATTTCTTTTCCTTTCGCCGTTGACATGTTTTCGCTTTTGTTTTGCACTTGCCAAGAGGTCAGCTCTAAGTGGATGTTGCCACGTTTTGTAATCGCAACAAGGGTTCAAGTGAGGTCGGTCTGAGTGCAGCAGACAAAGAAGAAAGCTTTCATGGATGGAATGGAAATTTAATTAAGAATTTCCTAGAACAGAATTTCTGTTTAAGAGAATCCTTAATTCATATTTGTATGATTTCAATTTGATATTCTTTCAAGCATGGAAATCGAATTTTAATTAAGAATTCTATTTATGAGAGTCTTTAAGTAATATTTTGTAGGGTTTAAATTAAACGAATACCTCAGAATAATATTTCAATTTAGGAGTTTCTTTAAGTAATATTTGTATGATATAAATTTGATATTCTTCCAAGCATGGAAATGGAAATTCAACTAAGAATTCATTGCAACAGAAATTCTAATTAAGTAATATTTTGTGTGGTTCCAATTTAGTATTCCACCAAGCATGGAAATGAAAAGTTAATAACGTATTCCTTAGAACAATATTTCAATTTAGAAGTTTCTTTGAGTAATATTTATAGAGTTAACACTTGATATTCCTCATAGAACTTTTTCTAGTATTGTTGGGGCTAAAAACTGATTGAAATTCCTTTACTTCGAATAACATCCATCATACCCATTAGTCTACAACTCAATGTCAAATTCAATCGCAAAATATTGAATTGATTTTTGTTGTGAACTCTTTGCTCTTTGCTCTCACATGAGTTGAACATTAATTGGCTGAAACATGCCCGAATCGCACTAATCGATGTTAATTTAATTAAATTAATCTGATTTAAGCAAATTTCCGGCTCATTTCAAACTAATTCAATTCCGTAGGGAGGAGCAAACTCCTCCTCCCTACGAAATACCAAAAATACTTTGAATCGATGATCTGCTTTATGGACCCCCAATTTGTATGTTTCTGCCTCCTGCTGGATGACACAGGATGAGCTCGAGTCAAGGAACAAGCGTATTGTGAATTTATTTCTCGGCAAAGGCTGTTTCCCTTTTTTGAGGAAGGAGAGGAGGAAGGGAGAGTGAGGGGGGCTACCCCATCAATTTGTAATTTGTAAATTAAATTGGCTTTTTTCTGCTGCCAGGCCTGCTCTGCTTTGCTCTGCTCTGCTCTCTGCCTTCTTTTTTTGCGGTTGCCCTTTTTTTTGTGTTTGCTGTGTTGTGTTGTCCTGTTTTGTTGCTGTTACGGTTTCTGCTGCTGCCTTTGTTGTTATTGTTGTTGCTGTTGCTGCTGTTGTATTTTCTTTGCCATTTTTAACGCAAAAAATGCAAATTTATCAAATTGATTTAAGGCCTCGGCTCGGATGTTGATGGCGTTCAATTTAAATGCCAAAAATTAATTACACATGCCACAAACTCCCTCGCACACGCTTCTTTGTTGTTCGAGTTTCAACACACACACACACACTCACACACACACCTTTCTTTCACTTTGTCACACCTTTCGAATTTGGGTTGTTGTTTTGGTTTTCGTTTTGGTTTTGGTTTCGACGCACTTTTCAACGCGGACACTGAACACTAAAATATTTATTTTGTTGGTTGGCAGTTGAGATTGTTGGCAGTTGGTTTGTTGCCTTTGGCTTTGCTTACTGCCAATTCTTGTGTGTGTTTTGGCCAGGCTAAAAGTGCCGCAACATTTATCGCCGCAAAACGAACTTGGCCACGTTTCCGAGTTGACTGATTTGAGCTCCACGGCTGCCCAAGACACGAGCCCATGCAACGAGAATGTAAACGAGAACGCAACTTGAAGCGAACACGAAGGCGACTCTTGGTCTCTTATCACTCAACACACACACGATGTTTGCCACTCGTGCCGCACAGTGTGTTGAGTTTGTCGCAACTTCGTGTCCACAGCGAGAGAGCGCGTGCCACGCACGTGTCCCGAAGACAGAGAGAGACGGAGAGAGAGAGAGCGAACGATGAGAGAGAGTTCCATGCCGGCTTTTGTTGGTGTGTGGTGAGTTTCCTCGCATTCGCACGCATTGGTGAAAGCTTGTTGAATGTTGCCCATGGCCGGTTATCAGTCAATTCTGCTACTGCAGTTGCAGTTGCAAGTGTGTCCTCTGCCTAATAGTCTCGTGACTCTGATGAATGCCCAAGCAAGGCTAGCTCTGACAGGAATTTAGGAACACATCTTAGGCTAATGTTCTTCTGCTGTTCAGACTTATCATTGTAGTTTGTGTACAAGATTGCACCATTTGAGGTAGTAAACTTGACAGATGGTTTAATGAGCTTTCGAATCTTTGCATTGAATTAAGTTTAAAATGAATACTGTACGTATTACAAGTATCCTTTAACACAGTGTTTCTTGAGCTAATATTTCCCTTCTGTTCAACCTTTCCATTGCAGTTTGTGTACAAGATTGCATAATTTTGGGTAGTTATAAAAAGCATTTTGATTCAGTTGAGTTTACGTTTACAACTGCTTTAATGAGCTTTCGAAGCTTTGCATTGAATTTAGTAACTATATAATATTGTATTATTAACATGCTAAATCACAGTGTTAACCTTGTTAAGTAAATTATGACACTTTTAATGTGCTTTCCAAGCTTCATATTTGATTTAACACTTGAATTACGTTGTCAGCTGTTTAATGAGCTTTCGAAGCTTTGTATTGAATTAAGTTGAACATGAATTTTGTTCCAAAATAATACTGTAGGTATTACAGTAATCGTATTACGATTGCTTTCAATACTGTGGTAACCATGTTTAAAGTAAATTATCAATGCTTTAAATATCCTTTCAAAACTTTATTTTGATGGTAGGGAGCTTGATTCCAATGAACTTGCTTTAATGAGCTTTCAAAGCTTTGTATTGAATTAAGTTAACTAACCTATATTTAGTTACTATATAATACATTAACACAGTGTTAACCATGTTTAAACTATCAAATCTTTCATGTGACTTCGCTATCCAAGGATTTTCGTAGTTTTTAGAGTTTAAGCATATTTTCCATTTAATGCAATTACTTATCACCTTTAATTGGTTACACGCTTAACTAGCATTAAAGTTGGAGCTCTTCAACTCATCCGAAGGAATTGAGTTTGTCCTTTCGGTTGGTTACAATTCACACGGTTTCCGTTTGCTTTGACAGCATTTCTTTGTTTGCGCCCATACCCGATTGAGTCAACACTTTGGCAATGTGTGATCACAGTTCGTTCTCGATTTCTAACACTAGGTGTCGCTTTCATCTTAGTGGAAGCTGCTGTTCGGTGTCAGTTTTCATTGCGAGATTGAAAACTTAGCAGCAAGTTGGCCCTTTCTAATTGATGGACTGCCGCCTGTCGCTTGCGGCCTGCCTCTTGTCTCTTGTCTCTCATCTCTCGTCTCGACTCTTTCTCTGCCACAACATGTCCATGTTCTGTTTGTCAACCACAATGGCGACTTCCGTTGCAGCAGCATCGTTGTGTGTTCTCTGTGTGTTCTCTATGCACTTCGTCCTGCGTTCTCTGTCACTTTGCAACATTCATTTTGACTTTCATGCGCTTGTCAACTGGCGGCTAAGAGTGTTTTGTTTTCGACCACTTTATCGTCCTTGCTCGTCCTTCTCCTGCTCGACATCGTCATCGTCATCGCCATCGCCATCACCATCAAAGGGGCGCCAGTTGCTCTTGTTGTTATTGTTGTGGTTGTTTTTTATGGTCTTGTCATCGACGCAAGCGAAGAAATGCGATGCAGTTGTTGCTATCAATGCTGCCTGGTTGGCTTCCTTGGCTGCTAAACAGGCCAAACTAATTACCTCGCATAATAAATCAGAGCTGTCATACTTTGCCATTAGTTTGACACCACCTCACCCCCTTACCCCGTCAGCCCTGGTTATTGGTAGCATTTATGCAAATTGCCAGCGCAATACGAGAAAGTTGAGAATCGAGAGAGAAATATATATCGTATATCGAGTAGCTGCATTGCTGGGGATAGCCTTTTGCATTATTAATTGCAATTTGTTAGCGTTTTCTCAGAATTTGCCCCAGCTTTAACCTAATAAGAGACACACACTCAACTGGACTTCACTGGAGTGGACTGATTGTCCCCTTGGCTAGCTGGCTGTCAATCGAGTTTATGTATGCAAAATTAATTGATTTCCATTGAAAGGAGAGCACAAAAGTGCAACTGACACATTTTGCCAGCAAAGGGTTGCTTTTAAGTTGTAGCGTGACTTGAATGATGATTGAGCCAAATTACACAACAAATTGTCAACCAATTTGGCGACGAACTTCTCAAGTAAAATCACAAGAAAGTATCGCAAAACTATCGACAAACTATTACCAAACTATCGCTTGAATTATGCTCATCGAACTCAACAATAACAATTTATTATTTTCTCTTTACAATTTGCAATTTGGCTGCTTTTAATAAAGCAGAAATGATTGATTGCTGTGTAAGAAAAGAAACATAATTATAACTAATAGTTATAACATAATTATAACAACTATCGCTTCACTTACCGCAACTGCCTAAAGAAATTGACTTTCTTGCGCACCTCGGGAATAATGTGCATGTGATCGTCGAGGAATTTGTAATAGGTGCCAGTATTTGGATCAAAGTCATTCTTAGGCAAACGATTGAACATAAAATCAGGAGTTCCTCCCTTGGGTTCTAGAGGTTTGCAACGCGAAGGATAAGGTTGAGTGAACTCTCGCATATAACCAGATCTCAAAGGCTGCACTAATTCCTCCTCAGGTTCCATTGGACCATAGCGTGGACTGGAATTAAATGGATTTATTGCTTGCTTATTAGTTAATTTAATAGAGAACCTTACTCATCCATGTTGAAGGACTGAAAGTTGACCAGCTTATGCTCGGTGGTGCAGAGAGTGCGCTGAGGACGCGATCCTGACTCCAGCATGATCTGCGTGGTTGTCTTCATGTCTGAGGCATCCATTTGTGGCACCCACAAGCGGGTCTTTCGCTTGCAAGACATCTTTACTTCAAATGAATTAGTGTTTAAATAGTTAGAGAGCGTGTGTTTATATGAAAATTACTGCCATAGATTGTGATACTAGAATGAATTTGAGTAGAAATATTTGACAGTTCAAAAGGTACACGAAATAAGACTACTGCGGGGAAGTGAAATATATATTTTTCAAATAATAATATTATAGTTTGCAATCCATTTACTAAGATTAGGTACACAGAAGAAAACAACGTGTCAAATAGCAAGAATAAAATCATGAATCAAGATTGTTTGTATGAACTGAACAATGAAGGTTTATTATTAAATCAAGATTGCAAATTTTCATTTAAATCTTGAATAAAACAATCGTGAATCTAGATTTTAGTATTAATTTTTTCTAAAATGCTTATTTAGCAATAAAATCTTGATTTAAGATTTTTTCAACCTATAAATCTTAAATTATTAAGATCGAAAAAAAAACTTAAATCCAGATTTTTTCAAATTTAGATTTGTTCTTTATTTATTTTGTTTATTATTTATTCACATTTTATTTTATCCCTGTAAAATGTGATTTGTTGGCACTTATAAAATGATAGTTAAACATTTAATTGCTTTGGTTTTTGAGTGAAGATTTAGAAAAGACTATATCTTATTTTAAATTTTATTTAATAAATAATTTATCATGTTTTACATTGAAACGTAATAAACGCCTAAACAACTGAGAGAAATTGAATTTCTATGCAACACAATTTAAACTCTCGATAAGTGGCATATATCATATTTTATTTATAGAAAATTTAAAAAGTTATTTGAATAGTGGGCAACTTGTGGTACAATTTTGGGCAGGGATTTGACTGGATAATATTGGCATGCATAATTCGGGAAATAAACCATTTAAATCAGATCATTAAGCAGGAAAGCGTGGTGCATCAATGAAATCTCGAGCGGATTTATGACAAAGCTATGGCAAATGTCCTGAATAAACATTGAAACGAAATGAAAATCGCAGAGTCAGTGGGTCAGTGGATTGCGTGAGGGAGTGGGAGAGGTATAGGTAGGGGGAAGGGAAGGGAGACAAAAGCTATTGCAACAATTGCGTATAACAATGGAGCGTTGCGTTTGCACTTCGCTCTCGCTCTTTCGGTTTATGAGTTGCCTTCTTATTTGCTTGCGTCGACATTAATACGGGCTAATTAAACAAATATTGTGTGTGTATGCGCATGTGTGTGTGTGTGGGTGTGTATGTGCGCATGTGTGTGAATGTGTCTGTGTGTGTTTATGCATATCATATGGCTTATATCAACAATCGGCAGCGGCATCGATGACACCAGAGCGTAATGTTGAACAACATAATGCGATAGACACGTATAGCACACGCAACACTGAGCGAGCGAGACAGCAAGCTAAGGAGTGTGAGAGAAAGAGAGAGAGAGAGAGGGAGGAGGAGAACAGGCTGCAGCTGTGTGGCATAAATTATGGGCCACAATTTTGCATGCGTTGCATTTTGCAGCGCATAATTTGCATTTTTAAGCATTTTCACAGTGCATTGGGCATAATTAAAATGGACTGCAACAGCGACGCATGCAACGCACACTTGCAACATCGAAGCCAACTGAGACACAGACTCTGAGACTCTGAAACTCTGAGACTGTGACTCGAATTCAGACTGTGGAATGGCAAGCGAAATTCACTTTTTTTTGGAGGTTGAATGTGTGTACACACAGAAATGCAATTAAGGCGACAACAAGATGGGGAGTAAAGGAGAATAAAAGAGTGGGAGGAAGGGATGGGAAGAGGATTGCTCACCTTAAAGATTATGCAGTTGACTGGGCGCAGCTCTGGAATGGAAAGAGTGGAAAGAGGGAAAGGGAAGGCGTGGCGCACTTAACAAATTAATGTCAAGCCACAATAAAAGTCAACAGCTGGTTTCGCTTTTGGGGCAGCAGCCGCCGTGGGCGCTTTGGGGGCGTGGCAGGGCGCCCGCAAAGTTGAGTGCAATGTCATGCTGAGACTTAGTAAAAGTTGCCAGCTAAATGAGTCAAAGGTGAGCGAGGTAGGGAGAGAGGCAGCGAATGGCAAACGGAAGCTGCCACTCACCTAGCAACATTTACAAATGCCACACAGCGAAAGAGAGAGTGAGAGAGAGAGAAAGAGAGAGAGACACTCACTCGCATGTTTAAGCGCTGCCTGACTGAGATTTTGCGCTTGACATATAATTTTGATGCCGCGTGTGTTGCCGAGTGCAGCTGCATCCTTGCATCCTTGTGCATCCTGTGCAAATAGCAAAAGTTTCGCCATGCAGCACGAAGCACGCAGCACGCAGCACTTTTGCTCAACTTTTGATGGCTGAGGTGTGAAATTTACGAGTCTGCGAGTCTGTGTGTCTGTGTGTCGCAAGCGATTTCCAGCTCCAAATGGGCATATAATTATTATATAGTATAGTCGGGGAAAAAGCAAAGCGAAGCAAAGGCTGTTTGGCTTTCGCTTTAGCCTAAGCCCGTTAAATGCTCAAATTGCTTCACAAGCAAAAGTTCATTAAAAACTGTCAGCAATCTAATAGAGACACAGACACGTTCCCTCCCCTCTCCACTCCCTCACCGGGTCAGGTGGAAACTCCCAACGCTTCAGAGCGGATCAAACGCAACGCCGATTGTCTCTCGACGTTGCGAGTGGAAATGTAGCAGCGGAAAAAAAAATGAAATGGTGAAAGTGGGAAGGAAAATAAAACACGGCTAAAGTTATATATAAAGTCGGTTGAGTGGAATTTCATGAGCTTGGCCTGTTTTGCCGCTGCCGCTGCTCCAAATGAACTTCCTGGCCAAAGCAGCAATGGCAAAAACAACTTCACGCCACTTGGAGCCAACCACAGCAACAGCAACAACAACAACAACTGCAGCAGGGTTGGGGTTAGGACAGAAGCGGGGAGAGGCAGAAAAAAATGCAGTTAAATGAGCGGAAATGCAAAATTAACTCGCCGCGAAAGCGCAGAACAAACAAAGAAATTGTTGTACAACTAAAAAAAAAATGGAATAACAAAAAAGAAAACAAAGCGAGAGCAAAAGCAGAAGCAGCAGCAAAATGAAGAGGAAATAGAGAATGAGAGTTGCCAGAGGGTGAGAAGAATACTCGTAAAATGGGAAGAAAAAAATACCGAACCCTACAACAAGAGGAATAAACGTTGCCACTTGGCCAAATTTAATGCAAATATTTGGCCAGCCACAAAAGGAAAAGCCTGCTGCATAAATTTCATTTGTAGAACTGCCCAGAAATTGTTGGTTAAGAGCAGACCCCAGAACGGGTGCAGGGTACAGTTAGCTCCGTTCTTTCGATTAGAGGCCAGCTGATTGCTTGTTGTGATTCCGATTCAGTTTTGTAAACATTGAGGGAAATGCCTGCCCTGTTGTCGCCGCCTCTTATCTACGAGTATTTGCCAAAGGTAACGACCAGTTTTGGCCCCCACAACTTGCAGCAATCGTTTAAATCGCATGCAACAACAGAAGACCCTTACTTCTCCTTGGGTTCCCCAACTGCCAAAAGGGTCTTTCGAGTATATCCCCAAAAATGTTGAGCTTGATAAATAGAAAATGAAAATTGTAAATGATTTATCTTGTTGTCTGTGACAAGCGACGCACTTTTCATTGCAAGTACAATATTTGAAGTAAGCGAAAATTGTATTTAATTGTGATGCTCTCGCCGTTGTCAGTTAGCAGTTGGTAATTGTGAATGGAGAATGGAGAATGAAGCGAGGAAAGAGAAGCATTCACTTGAAAATTAAACAAACGTTTTCGCAACGACAATAAAAATAGCATTAAATTTATGGCATTCCAAAAGGAAACGCGAGTCGAAGCTTCCTCTGTGTTGTCTCTGCTATTTTATTATTTTGCCATGCTCACACTTTCCTCTCTCTCTCTCTCTCTGTTACTTGGCACAGACCGGCATCTGGCACTTGGCACTGACTTCTGCCCGAAGGAGACAAGGAGTCACAGGAGTCAGAGGAGTCGCTGGAGACGTGCAGCTGCCAGAGGCGACTCTCAGTCGCACTGACTTTGCACAATTAATGGCGGCCAAGCAACCGGTCGAAATAACCAGGAGCAGGGGAAGGAGCGAAGAGGAGGGAGGATGCCTATTACCCAGCCACGCCCCCTGCCAATGTCGGAAGGAGCCGCGCGCAATTATTGCGCCATTGTGTGAGAACCTTTGCCAAGTGTCTGTGTCACCGCTAAATTTAACATAATCCTGGAACGTCGCCGACGACCCGTCGCGGTACTCGTTTAATGCTCTCATTTCGCCAGCTGACGCGGCATCGCTGCTGCTGCTTCTGCTGCTGCTCTGCCTGCTGTCCCATAGGTCCTTGAATGTCTTTGTCCTGCGGTAAGCCTTTCTTTTGCCGCGCATAATTAATTTCACGTTCCTGCCAAAAATATGCGCCAGAATCTTGCTCCACTTTGATTTGCTCTGCTTGGCTGCTTTTTAGGCTGCTCAGTTTTTTTTTGTTTTTCGCTTATTGCTGTTGTTGTTATTGTTGCAGCCGCTTTGGGAGTCCTGCCATTTGTTTTGTACTTGGCAACCGCCCTCAGTCCTCAGTCAGCCAACTTGCGCTTCGTCTGCCAATTGGCATTGCTCAGTTGGCCCAAAAACGATGGGCGATGGTCCAAGCAGCCAAGCGCCTAGACATCTAACTCAGCTAGCAAAATGGAATAACTCCATCACGGCATAATCACTTGATACAAGCAATTACGTTTGACAATAGCAAGATGAATTAAAATTACATTTCGATATTAACAATTAAACAAATTATGCAAATAACCAAATCTATTTGTTTTACGTTTCAGATAAATCGCCAGCCTGAAAGTATGCAAAGGAAATTATTACTTGCACTCAACTCATTGTCATGAAAGTATGCAATTCAATTGGTATTTCGATTTTAAATGGACACCCTAAAAGTATGCAATACAATTCAAATTATGTGCTTAAATCAACATACTAAAAGTATGCACTCTTATCTCAATTATGTATTAAAATCCCCATCCTAAAAGTATGCCATAGAGAAGTTCATGCTGCCAACTTCGCATTACCACTATTTTTATTTATTTATTTTATTTTTATTATTTGTGTATTAAAAAACAATAATAAACAATAAACAAAACAAAATTCTGTTATATTTGGTTACTTCAAACTTAACATATGAATTGTAATCGCTATGCTAAGATTTTCATTCATAAGTCATTTGCTATATTTTTTTGATGCCAATCGATAGAAAATGTGGCTGGATATGTTCAAGTTATGTATGATAGTTATTAGGGTAAATTCTTTGTGTGGCTGCCCATAAAATGTTCATACAATATTCGCATTTTCCTCATAACTTGCCCGAATCCTTAAGGATCTCGCAAGGACACACTTTTTTGTAGTCACGATAACCAGTATTATCGATTGGCATTCAAGGATTCTAAGGATCTTTCCAGAAAAAAGACCTCAAATTTTTACAAGGGGTGAGTATAGAAAAATTGACTAAAAAGCCGAAGACCCACCGTATCTCGGCTATTTGAAGGACGATCGTGATGTCCTTTGGCTTAAGGATAACTCTAACCACTAAAAAATGATTGGCATACTAAGAAGGACGAATATCCTGCAAACAGTCAAGTTACAAGGACTTTTTTAAATACAAAAAATAGGGTATATCTCGGCCGTATCCTGTCTGATCCTTGCAGGCCATGTGTCAAACGAAATCATTTCGTCAGACCTATGATACTGCCAAAGGACATTCAAATCGTCCTTGTAGTTCCTGAGATATCCTGCACTTGGCAAATTTTAACTTTTTCTCTTGAGCTTTTGACGAAAAAATTGCAAGTGTTGGAATCTTAGAGGACCCCATATTTTTTTGATGCCAATCGATAGAGTTGGTCCTTGCGATGCTAGCAATATGTGTCCTTTGAATATCCGACAGGATATGGCAGAGATATAGCCTTTTTTCGAAAAACTATCCTTGCCGCACCCTCAAAGTATGCAATTAAAAATTTAATTTTTGGACGTCCATTTCAAATTTGAAATTAAACGCAGGCTCCAAAAAAGAAAATCCGTTCACTTTCAAAAATAATGGATTTATTTCAAAAATCGATCTCGCAAGATTGCTTAAGCTTTTCCATATAAAATTCACATGTATTGCTATTATCGCACAATGCTTTCATTCTTCCGGCAAGGGTAGTTCTCTCTATATTACCATATAACTCATACCATTCGGTATAATATTTCTTTTTTATAATAGTCTTAGTTATAGTCATTTTTGCCTTACATTATTATATGTATCGTACTGAATAATAGTTAGATCCTTCATTTGTCAAAGCGGTCGACCATTGCCGTTTAATTACTTCGCAGACATCGTATGCGGCAGACAAAACTGAGGATGGCATTTTCGATAATGTCGTAAGTGTGAGCGCTTGTCTTTTTCTCCTTAGTTCATCGTGACGGTGTTCGGTTCGTGCTTGGATAAAAAAAAGTCCATTTCTATTTCCCCAGTCGTTGGGATTAAATGCAAAAGGCCTACTCCGTTGATTAACAACGTATAACGTCCAATAATTGTTCGTTATTTGGATCCCGAATATATTCCCGCATATCACGATAAAGAGTATGTTCTATAAAGATTGACATCATGGATTATTTCAGACGACATTAGTTCAAACCCTTCACCAGGATCATCAATTCGCAGATGAGGTACAGGTCCAAGAAATATATTTCCTGGCATCCATAATAATGCCACATACATTTCTTCAGTTACATCCAATTCGATAGGCAATGTACTACTTACAGTAGAAGGAAGGTTTTGTATAGTTGTTCCTGCAGCAGAAATTTGGGATATGATTGAACGTAAACGGTCGTACAAGTATACTCCGATTGGAGAAGGTAATCTCGCATTTTGTGTTGCAGCATTGAAAAAACTCCGTAAAGTAGAAAGTGGTATTATATGATGTCGAGTGGCTGTAAATTGAGCACCGTAATACGTAAATTCACTACTCGGTACCTCCAGTGATGGTCGCGGACGATTTCCAAGGGTCAAACATGGGTCACTACGTATTGAGGCAAAAAAATGTATTTTATTGCAATTTGCTGAAATGTAAGGAAATGAAAGTGAACAAACACCACATTTAATTATTGAAATTTTTACCGAAATAAAATAACAAAAAGAATACAAGTTTTTGTAAAATCATCTTGCACGCGCATAGACCAACAAAAAAAGGCAACTAATGAAAAAATAATACGCTCTAAATATTTATAGCTAGTTTTTTGCACACGGCACTAAAACAAGTAAGAAAGCTACAGTCGAGTGGACTCGACTGTGAGATACCCGCTACCCATTTTAAATAAAAGCAATATATTTTGCAGTATTATTATCAAAATATACCTAATATACTGCAAAAATACTAAAAATATACCAAATGGTATATGTGGTATATCGATATAGTAAACCAATTAAAATATACCATAGACGGCACAATGTAATTGCTTCTATCAAGTGATTGTAGGCCAAAGAAACTAAGACCCCTAGTAACTAGGCGTTTTTGCCCATACAAAAGTATTTCTTTAATACCTTCGACAATTTTTATCTGATCGCAACCAAATTCTCAGGAATCATAAATACTGTAGTAATTATACTATATACCAAAATACGCAACTCTAGCTTTAAAATTACGCTTGTTATTCGATTTTTTTTATTTGAGGGGGCGGAAGAGGGCGTGGCAAAAATTTGAAACAAACTTGATCTGCGTGCAAACATAACAAATGCTGTCGAAAAGCTCTATCCCTTATAGTCTCTGAGATCTAGGTGTTCATACGGACAGACGGACAGACACACAGACACACAGACGGACATGGCTAGATCGTCTCGGCTGTTGACGCTGATCAAGAATATATATACTTTATAGGGCCGGAGATGCCACCTTCTATCTGTTACATAACATACATTTCCTGCCGGCACAAAGTTATAATACCCTTCTACCTTTTGGGTAGCGGGTATAAAAATTGACTGAAAAGATAAATAATAAAATATTATTTAATGGCCACGCTTCTAGCAGTTTGCGCGTGGCATGGTGGAGGTCGTGCGTTAACCTCATCTTCTATTAATGCTATGCTAAGAGATCGTCGGCATCACCATCAAATGTTGATGGTACATCATCACCTCTGATCCAACATTCTTGTCCATGGAACTCAATGGGCTATATCTATCACTTAACGGACTGTAGCTCAGAGAAGCTGGTACAGTGAAGAGAGATAATCAAAAAAAAATTGGTGTCCATTTCGTTTTCAAAATTATGAATTTTGAAAAATTTTGGCATTTTTCTGCAAAACGGATCGCCCACACCACGAAATTATGAAAACTAAAACTCTACAAAGGTAGTCTCAAGTTTTTTCAAGTCTGCCCATATCTCAGAATTTCAAAATTTTGAAAAATATGAAGATTTTTAACTTTTTTGATTGCCCATACAAATTCATCATTTGCCCAAATTTCAAAGTCTCAAAATTTTGCCAAATTTCAAATTTTTTCAAATTTTGTTGACTTTTTCAAACTGCCAGTTCGCTATTTTCGTTTGCCCACCCTTTAGAATTTGAGTCTTTCGTGCCGAAAAAATTTCAAAATTTTTCAAAATTCAAAATATTGAAAACGAAAAATGTTTTCGAAAAACTAAAAGATAGGCAACCATGGGCAAACGATTTTAAAACGTAAAAAATTTTTGGAATTTTTGGAAAAAATTTTTTTTTTAATTTTGAAACTAAGGGTGGGCAAAAAAAATTTTCCCTGGGCAAACATGGGCAACCGATTTCAAGCAATGCATTGCAATGGGCACCAATTTTTTTTTTGATTATCTCAATTCACTGGACCCAGCTTCTCTGAGCTCATCACGGCATAATCACTTGATACCAGCAATTACGTTTGACAATAGCGAGATGAATTAAAATTACATTTCGATATTAGTAATTAAACAAAGTATGCAAATAACCAAATCTATTTCTTTTACGCTTCAGATAAATCGCCAGCCTGAAAGTATGCAAAGGAAATTATTACTATTATTATTATGTACTTAAATCCTCATCCTAAAAGTATGCCATATAAAAGTTCATGTCATCAACTTCGCATTATTACTATTTTTACCATTGTTTATTTTATGTTCAAACTTGTGTAATAAAAAACAATAATAAACAAAAAACAAAACAAAATTCTGTTATATTTAGTTTTTTCAAATTTAACATATGAATTGTAATCGCTATGCTACGATTTTCATTAAAATAAGTCGTTTGGTATATTTTTTTGATGCCAATCAATAGAGTTGGTTCTTGTGGTTATACCAATGTGTGTCCTTGAGAATGTGGCTGGATATCTTCAAATTATGTATGATTGTTATTAGTGTAAATTCTTTGTGTGGCTGCCCATAAAAGTATGCAATGCAAACGAAATAATGTTCATACAATATTCGTATTTTTGGCATAACTTGCCCGAATCCTTAAGGATCTCGCAAGGACACACTTTTTTGTAATCAGGATAACCAGTACTATCGATTGGCATTCAAGGATTCTAAGGATCTTTCCAAAAAAAGCACCTCAAATTTGTACAAGGGGTGAGTGAGTATAGAAAAATTGGCAAAAAATGCGATCCTTAGAGGACCCCATACTTTTTTGATGCCAATCGATAGAGTTGGTCCTTGCGATCCTAGCAATATGTGTCCTTTAAAAATCCGTCAGGATATGGCCGAGATAAAGCATTTTTTCGAAAAACTATCAATGGCGTACCCTCAAAGTATGCTACAAAAATTTTGAATTTTGTTGGCGCTAATTTCAAAATACCTGTTTTGTTTTTTGTGATATTTCTATTAAATCGTTTGAATCTTGCCAGAACTTACCTTTTTGTAATCAGGGGAGCAGGACTATCGATTAACATTCCAGGACTCTAAGGATCTTTCACAAAAAAGAACTTCAAATTTTTGCAAGGGGTGAGTATAGAAAAATTGCCAAAAAATGCGAAATCCTACCGTACCTCGGTCATTTGAAGGACGATCGCGATGTCCTTTGGCACAAGGATAACTCTAACCAATAAAAATTGATTGGCATACTAAAAAGGACGAATATCCTGCAAACAGCCAAGTTACAAGGACTTTTTTAAATACAGAAAATAGCGTATATCTCAGCCGTATCCTGTCTGATCCTTACGGGTCATGTGTCAAACGAAATCTTTTTGTGAGCCCTATGATCCTGCCAAAGGACATTGAAATTGTCCTTGTAGTTCTCGAGATATCCTGCACTTGGCAAATTTTAACTTTTTCTCTTGAGCAACGAACGAAAAAATTGCAAGTGTTGGATCCTTAGATGACCCCATACTTTTTTGATGCCAATCGATAGAGTTCGTGCTTGTGAACTAGCAATATGTGTCCTTTGGAAATCTGTCAGGATATGGCCGAGATATGGCCTTTTTCCGAAAGACTATCCATGACGCACCCTCAAAGTATGCTACAAAAATTTTAAATTTTGTTGGCGCCAATTTCAAAATTGTTTCGCTTATTAGCCATAGCTCGGCCAATTATTTAGGGATCTTAGCAAGACTTACTTTTTTGCAATCAGGCCAACTAGGACTATCGATTGGCATTCAAAGATTCTAAGGATCTTTCAAAAAAAAAGACCTCAAATTTTTGCAAGGGGTGAGTACTGAAAAATTGGCCAAATATCCGAAATTCTCAAGTATCTCGGAGATTTGAAGGACGATCGTGGTGTCCTTTGGCACAAGGATAGCTTTATCCAATAAAAATTGGTTGGCATACTAAAAAGGACGAATGTCCTGCAAACAGTCAAGTTACAAGGACTTTTTTAAATACAGAAAATAGCGTATATCTCGGCCGTATCCTGTCTGATCCTTGCGGGCCATGAGTCAAACGAAATCTTTTCAAAAGCCCTATGATCCTGCCAAAGGACATTCAAATTGTCCTTGTAGTTCTCGAGATATCCTGCACTTGGTAAAATTTAATTTTTTCTCTAGAGCTTTTGACGAAAAATTCTAAGTGTTGGATCTTTAGATGACCCCATGTTTTTTGATGCCAATCGGTAGAGTTGGTCCTTGCGATCCTAGCAATATGTGTCCTTTGAAAATCCGACATGATATGGCCGAGATATAGCAATTTAAAAAAAAAACTCTCCATGACGCACCCTCAAAGTATACTACAAAAATTTTAAATTTTGTTGGCGCCAATTTCAAAATTGTTGTTTGGTTTATTAGCCATTGCTTGGCCAATTATTTAGGGATCTTAGCAAGACTTACCTTTTTGTAATCAGGCCAACTAGGACTATCGATTGGCATTAAAAGATTCTAAGGATCTGTCCAAAAAAAGGACATCAAATTTTTACAAGGGGTGAGCATAGAAAAATTGGCAAAAAATGCGAAGTCCTACCGTATCTCGGTCATTAAAAGGACGATACCGATGTCCTTTGGCATAAAGATAACTCTAACCAATAAAAATTGATTGGCATACTAAAAAGGACGAATGTCCTGCAAACAGTCAAGTTAAAAGGACTTTTTTAAATACACAAAATAGCGTTTATCGCGGCCGTATCCTGTCTGATCCTTGCGGGCCATGTGTCAAACGAAATCTTTTCGTGAGCCCTATAATCCTGCCAAAGGACATTCAAATTGTCCTTGTAGTTCTCGAGATATCCTGCACTTGGCAAATTTTAACTTTTCCTCTTCAGCAACGAACGAAAAAATTGCAAGTGTTGGATCCTTAGATGACCCCATGTTTTTTTGATGCCAATCGATAGAGTTGGTCCTTGCGATCCTAGCAATATGTGTCCTTTAAAAATCTGACAGGATATGGTCGAGAAAAGCCATTTTTCGATTAACTATCCATGCCGCACCCTCAAAGTATGCTACAATAATTTGAATTACTTTGGCGCAAATTTCTAAATTTTTGTTTGGTTTATTTAAAAAAAGGAAAAAAAAAGAAAATCCGTTAAAATTCAAAATTATTAGATTTATTTCAAAAAGCAAGATTACTTAAGTTTAAATAATTATATAATATGTATCTTTAAATATTTAATTGCGTATACATGTGTATTTACTCCTTGTTTTACAATAACAAATAAAATAAATATTGCTGTAGTTAATTATTTAGGTACTCGACGCGTTGTATAATAATTTGCAATTAGAAAGTTGTGGTCAAGTAGATACTCCATTAATGTGGCATTCTTTACAATCTCCATGATCCTATAGATGCTTTTACCATAGAGTCCTGAAAAAGAAAGAATATTTTAGTATCGTCCATAATTTTAAATTATTAAAACAAAATATTACAAATTGAATGACAAATATCTATTAAGTTCTATCTCTACATTTCTGATAAAATTGCACCCTTTAGATATTTTCGTTGCTTTTTCGGATGTAACCAATTGAATTGTCAAGTTCAAAATTTGAGAAATTCAATCACACTCAATTCAGTTCGTTCACTCCATTCGCTCTGGCTGAGCATTCATAATTGTTTCGCAGCTGACGCCGATAACAATTTAAATCCATTGTTGTCAATAAACAATTATTGCAATTCCAGCAAAACAAACTCCGCGTCGCACTCCTCCCTTTTTTTTTTGTTGCGATTTTTGGCTGGCTGAAAGAGAGGCTAAGGGCATACGCCCCATTAGCCACAGGCGGTAGTTGGTAGTCGGTAGTCGGACATAAGCGTTGCAGAGCCATGGCCTAGACCAATGCCAATGCCGTTTCCGTTGCCATTGCAGATTCGTTGAGCTTTTTATCTTCATAAAAACGCCGCCAGACAAAGCGACATTCAGACAGCGGACGGATGGAGTGAAATTCATTGCAAAATGTTCAAAAATGGTGCAAATAAAAAACGAAAGAGAAAAGTGAGAAACAGGGAAAATTGAATGGAAATGAACGGCACCGAAATGCTAGAAGAACCAGAGAGAGAGGAGAGAGTCTAGCATTGGGGATGTCATAGACAGAGCACTAAATAAAGTTGCAGTAAAAACTATTAGAGAGGCGGCAGGCAACGAGGAAGCCGCGTGGCAAACAAAAAATTCACTTAAAATGCCACAGCAACAACACAAACAACAACAACAACGAGGAAAACAAATACTACAAAAAATTTGGCTATATTTGCAATTGGGGGGAAATATAGCGACAGGCTTTTTGGGGGGCCTCGTCGATAAAAGAGCAGAGCAGACTGAAGCCGACAGCAATCGGAGGAGCTGGAGCTGAAACAGCAACTGAAACAGGAAATTAAAAACGAATCGTACGAGTATCTATAGTGTGTATACACATCTGTTTATGTGTGTGTGTGAGTTTGTATCTCAGTTTAGTTGTACGTGTTTGTGGGCGAGCGCATCCCACAGATTGCTGGCATCAAGAGACACTTCGGAGGCGGCAATAAGTAGAGCAACACACACAAAGTGTTTAATTCAATATGAAGCAGCAGCAGAGGAGTGTGGCATGCAGCAAATGGGGGCAGCAGCAACAGCAGTCAAAAGTTTGCCCTCTTACCTTGACTCTTAAATTTATGTGCAAACTTTTAGTGTTCCCCTCGCCACTCCGCACAATCATCCTGAGCACGCATTCGCTGCTCTCTTCTATGTATTTGTGTGTGAGTGCAAATTATGCAATTTTAACGCATAAATTTCACGACTCGACCCGAGGCCATTGCCACAGTGAAGGAACCACCAAAGTCTGCCGTCTGTCGAGTCATAACTTAACCGAGTTCACGACTGTCTAATTAAAGCCAGTCCAACGGGCGTAGCCTCTACTTTCCTGTCTGCAGCTATTCTAATGCCTTCCGCAAAGAACATTACATTACTTGTAAACTATTTCATTAGATACCCTGTAAACTACTAACTAAGAATAACTTTCACTTTCAAATTGTATTGACAGTCAAGAAATTCAATCATTATTTTCAATACAAAATTATTGATCAACTTATATAGACTGTCAAGAAATTCAATGCGTTTTTAATTTGAATTAAGTTTATCATAAATTTGAAATACAATCTGTAAAGCTTAGACTCCTTCCTAGGGTATCTTTTAGTCGCTGACATTACGCCTCTTATGCATTTTGAAGTTTCTATGACTTGGGCTCGTAAACATAAAAGTTGGCAATGCTCCCCGGAGACAAATCAGTTTGATTTTGATTGCATCTTTTACGGCCTTTGGCACCTTATAACTTTTTTTTTCTTCCACCTGAAGCGAGAGCGCCTATCGCGACCCGCCAACCCGCCAAGCAGCTGCTTTTGGCCAAGTCTGCTATCTTCTTGGCCGTCTGTCTGGCGCATGTTTTAATTCACGCAACGTTTGTGTTGTTGTTGTTGATGTTGCAGTCAACCTTATTGGCACGTGTTTTTGTATGTTTTTCATCATGCTCGTCGTCGCTTTTATTCTTCTGGATAAGCTCGTAAAACTTTTGGCCAAAACATCAACAACAACAACAGCACAAACTTGTCTTGTATTTGCGGCTGTTGCCCAGGTTTTATGCGTGCTCCGTGCTTCAAAACAAAAGCAAAACACAACCCTGGTCATGAGGGCAAGCAAACAACAAACCACTTGGCCGTCGCCTTAAATAACATTTTGTCTCAAAATTTAATGAGTCACAAGGGGAGGCAAGAGCGGGGTAAGCGTGCCCGCGGGCTGCTTAAAAGAAACGGCGTGACAACACAGACATCAAATTATTTAACCACATGCAGCAGCAACAGCAACAGCAGCAACGAAGCAGCAACAAAAATGCCATCAAGAAATATCGTTATCGTACTCTGACTTCAGTTTCAGACACACTAAAAATGCTCTGCAATTGAAATGTCAATAATGTTTTATGACATTGTAGCGTATCGCTTCAAAAACTCTCAACTTTTCGACTGTGTTGCACCGCAACAAAATACAGCTGACAAACATGTTTTTTCAACAATTTTAAATTTAGAATTTCTAAAACAAAATCGTATACTATGTAATCCCCATACTTTGTATTGACGTTTGGTTTAATTTTCATTTACTGGTTAAGGTTCTTATTAAGTTCTACAGTTTCTTCACTTAGTAAATATTAAAAATGAATTGAAATCTAAAACAAAATATATAGAAATTATTATTTGTGAGACGACGAAAAACGGCATTTAAATGTTGCCCAAAGTTGTTTCATTTACAATTTTGTTTGCTTTCTTTTAGTGTAGTTACAACAAAATATTTTCATTTTGACATGCAACAGCAATCAAAGGCAATGGGACAAGCCAAAAAGGGGGGCCAAGGGACTACCGCAGAGCAGAGGCAAAGAGGACAAGAGGCGAGTGTACGCCATTTTGTGGCCTGTCTTGTGGTGTCGCCTGAAATTGGCCAGCAAACAAGGAGAATATACAAAAAGACCAGGCTAAACAGAACGCAAAACGAGGAAGCAAAACGGAGACAACAAACAGAGAGACAGAGGGAGGGAGGGGAGCAAAAAACAAACGCCGAAATCCAATTCAAAATGCCATCAGACATTCTAATTTCATTCATTTCTCAATACAATCAAGTGACTGACTGAGGAGGGCAAAAAAGAGACGACGGAGGGTTCTTCTGTTTCGGACTTCCTTATGTCACATAAATTCAGACTGTGATAAAGCGGAACAACAACAACGAGAAGAAGAGTGCATCAAATGGACAGGACAGACTGCGGCCTTCTCCTTCTCTCTCTTCGCCATAAATTGAGGCCACAAAATTGAATTTCGTTCAATGATTTGCCGTTGCCTCTTTTAAAGCTGCCTTCTTCGCCTCACCTGAGACAACAACAACAATCTGAAGGACTTGCTCATTATGGCATTTGCACTCAGCATCATTAGAGAGGAAGCTGCTGCCTATCCATTGCTCTGTTATCCTTTCGCTTCTGTCTGCATTCACTGTGGACTTATTATGATAGCGACACCAGAGAGAAATGAAACAAAAAAAACAGCAAAGCAGCCATTTGGGATACTTGGCTGCATTTGCTGATGTCCTCTGCCCCATTTTTGTGTGCAAACTGTATAAAATAAATATGAATTGGCCTAGCCATCAACCCAGCACAGAACAGAGAGCAGAGAGCAGATCGTTAGTGGCAAACCTCGGGGGTTCAATTTGGCTGGAAGATTTGCATGGCGATTTTGATAGCACAAATGGCTGCAAATTGAATTGAGTTGGTCCACACACACACATACACAAAATGTTAATTGGCCCCATAAAGCAAGAAGCCAAGACAATGACAGCTCAAATTAATTAAAGTTGCAATGCCAAGAGCAACAGCAATAGCAACAGCAACATGGTCAAAACGCGTCTAGAATGCAATTAGAAATTAATTGTGGCAATAATTGCCTTATAAATAAATCGCAACATAAGTGTGTACTCACATCGTGTGTGTTTGTGTGTGTTTGTATGATGTGCGTGTGTGTGGGTTAAATAGCAGTCGAGTTAATCAGCCAGACAACCGGTAAGTTGATTTAAAGCCGCAGCCAACGGCGCGTATGATTGATTTATCAGCAAACCAAAGCAGAGCAGAGACGCGAGACAACTTCGTATTCGTTGCCGTTGCCTGTGGCTTTGTTTTCTATTTGCATAATTCAATAATTGGTTTGCATTGTTGTCATCCTCCTCCTCCTACTCCTCCTCTTTCTTCTCCTTTGTGGCACATTTAAAAGATCTTGTTGGCACTGTCATCAGACCACGCAACCACACATTGATGGGCAACAATAACTGCAACAAAGAAATAATATTTAAGGTACTTTTTCACTCATTCATTCAATTCACAAACCTCCGACTGATAAAGCAGCCAGGCAAAGTGGCCAAAAGAGCTGTCTTAGTCTAGACTTCGATTCGTTTCCCTTTGGATTATTGCGCTTCAGGCAGCAGTTGGTGCACACAGGTTTGTAGCGTTGCAAACGTTTGATCAGATCATCCAAATCGGGACTGCCATCGCCATCAACTGCCATGTTCTTCAAGTCTTTCTCATCTGCCACATAATTCATCAGCAACATATCCACTTGAGTTGTATATGCTCCACTCCAATTCTGTGGCAGATTCTCTAAATAGTTCTCTGGTTTCTCCATGTATTTCACAGTCAGCCTGCTGGCTGGCAGATTTCCCGTTACTGGCTTCATCAAAATGGCCAACTCAATGGTGGCGTATGTGTTCAGTACACCTCTCAAAGGCATCACTTCGAAGAGCTTCGGATTGTCCACCTCAATTGAGTAGACCATTATCTTCTCGCTCAGATTGAGCAGACTCAGTTGACGCTTCTGGTAGAATGGAAATGGTGCTTGAAACGTCAAAGTCGTTGGCGATAGAATAAGCATATTCTTGATATCCATTTCTATAAGAGATATGTTGAAATTTCTATTTTAGAAATACTTTTACTATTGAAAACGTTGCCAGGCAAGACTACTGAGATTGTAAAATATTCCTAAGTTCGATTTAAATGAGAGTCAAACAAAGCGCTCTAAGTGTGATTCTGTAAATTTGAACTCAGTTTAAAGTTTAACTTCATTGAAGACAATTTTCTTTAATATCATAAAAAGAAAAGCTAAACCAATTAAATTGAAAAATGCTTACTAAGTATACAAAAAAAGTAAGAAAGTTACAGTCGAGTGTGCTCGACTTTGAAATACCCTCTACCCATTAGGAATAAAAGCAAAACAGTGCGGTATAAATTGTAAAATATACCAAATTAATATACCGCAAAAGTATTGAAAATATACCAATGGATATGTTTGGGAGTACTACATTCAAAATGTACCATGGAGTGCTAATACTTTGTATATTTTTGGTATATTGGTATAGTATCACATTGAAAATATACCATAGAGTGCGAAATATACCAAATATTGTATATAGTATAACATTCAAAATATACCATAAAGTGCAAAATATACCACACTGTCAGCCAAGGCAACTACGACCCATAGTAAGTACGTGTTTTTCCTCATACAAAAGTATTTTTTCAATAACTTCTACAATTTTCATCTGATTACTACCAAATTCAGGAATCATAAAGCCTATAAATATAAGTGTTCATACGGACAGACATGGCTATATCGTATCGGTTGTTGCCTCTTTCTTCTTGTTTTCCTAGAGTCACAAAGTTATAATACCCTTCTTCTCTTTGGGTAGCGTGTATAAAAAGAAAAGCTAGACAATAACAATTTTGAAGTGCTTGCAAACACTTTAATATTAATAGATTCAACTAGGATTTAGTTGGACAATTTAAGTGTTTCTTGGCTTTGTGTTCAATTTGCATTATTGGCATTCAGTTGAATAGATGTTGAGCTAATTAACTGATGCCAGTCCATTGAGTTATGTGGCAGCTTTGCATTGTCAGTTGAAGCTGAAGTCAGTTGTTCTCCGACCCTCTGGGTATTATATATACTATATATGTATGTATGTATGTACGTAGTTCTAGGTCCGAGTGTTTGGCGTGTGAGTGTGTCACATCGATGGCATTATTAGCAACAAATGCCCAATAAACGCCTCGAGGGTCCATTCAAACTACCGCAATTTCGAATCGCCAGCTTGGGCAGCCAAATTGGGGCTACCCTCGTCTTATTTTATTTTTTACGCACGCAGACACTAACTAAATGGCCAGCTTGAGGAGTGTATCCACGTTCTTACTGCGTTCAAGGACTGTCCCTTGTCTTCGCTCTCTCTACGCTCTACGCTCGATGTTCTACGCTCTGTTATGTCCTTTGTGAAGTTCTTTTCTCCGCTGTCCTGTTGTCTGTTGTCCATTGTCCGTTTTGTCCGCTGTCAACAACATTTGTACAACGTATTTTTTCATCTTTCTTTCTTTACAGATTTATGAAAAAAAAAAAACAACAGCGAGACGAGACGAGACGCGAAGTGAAAGCAGAAGAAACGTTAAGGACGCAGCAGCCAAAAGCGAAAGCATTGTTATGCCAGCAGTCCGGCGGTTGTCCTGCAGTCCTGCAGGATATTCGCTGACAGTCGGACGGGCAAAAAAAAAATGAAGAGGACGACGACGACAAAACGCTGCGTAGTTGAGCGCAGCTGTTTCAAAAATATAATAAATAAATAAACATAATTTATAATTTTTTACGTCTGTGTTGGCATAAACGCTTCAACACACTCCTCGCATTCCCCTCTCTGCCTTCCTCTGCCGCACTCTGCTCTTTCTGCTTTTCTCTGTTCATCTCTGGAGATGAATGCGGTGTCATCTTTGAGGGTATTTACCACACAGCAAAGCTCTGAGACAAAGAGGCGATAACAATGATTTCTTTCTTTTGCGCTGAATGAATGATACGTAAGCATTACGTAGCCGTAACGTAAGCCCGAATAACGTAGGAAGTATGCAACAAGTGCTTCAAATCGTTGATGTGTTGATCTGCTGCATTCAATATTAAATTCCATTTAGTATTTATTTTAAACTACATTTCAAGTCTGTTTCCACCTTCAAGGCTTTTCTTTCCACTCATGCTGCACTTTCAGATGTCAAAAACAGGGCCAACTTCACGCCCACACGCCCACGCCGGTGACACGCCCACTTCCCCTTCGCCCCGATGTGCTTTGTAAAAGAAGTCGAAATAGAAAACAAAGACATTTCTGGCCGAATGGCTAACCGGAAGTCAAAAACACAAACGAACTAAAAGCCGCGCACTCAGCAACAGCATTTCATATACTTGTGACACACACACACACACTCACGAGTGTGTATATGTATTTGGCACACCCACATGCTCTCACACTGTGTAGAGAGCGTTGAGGGGAGGCCACATTCAAATGGTTCCATATTTCTTGACAATTTAGGACACCATTAGCGAGAAATTATTACTGTGCGACGTCAGTGAAGCAGAGCAAATCCAAGGGGTGACTACGGGGGAGGGAAGGGAAATCGAGGGGGAACGAGGGAAAGGGGGGAGTAGGCAGACCAGACCAGGCCAAGTACTGAAGTACGCACAGCATGTGGAGAGGAAGGGGACACGCTGATTTTGGCGGGCAAAACGACAACACGGAGTGTTGGTGTTGGTGTTGCTCTTGGTGTCGAACAACCCACAAGAAGCACTTCTAACTCTCCACTCTGCTCTCCTCTGCTCTGCTCTGCGACGCCTCTAAAATGTGTTGAGGCAAGGCAAAAGTAAAAAACCGGAGCAGTGTTGAAAAAAGTAGTAAAGTTAAAGGAGGGGCTTCAGGGTTTTGCAAGTTTTTTCTCTTTTCTTTTTCATACACTTTTGCTAAGAGTTAAATACTTTTATGGGTGATCATGTAACAAAGCAGCAGGCTCTTACACAAAGCGAATTTCATTGTAAGAATATTGAGGGGACAATCAGACAAAATTCTTTTTAATGTAATTTAATCTCTCTCTAATTTGTGCTTAGATTTCGATTAAATTTATATCATATGAATCCTATCAATTTCCTAACGATCACCAAGGGAATAAAGATACTTTTTAATCAGAATTCTGCTTTTCAGTTATAAATTTAAATCGTCTCTAGATCGCATCATTAATTTGTGAATTATAGCATTTTAAGTGAAGTAACTTTGGATATGTGAAAAAAAGGAATTTCGCGTTTTGATAAAACATTGTTTTTTAATGGAACAAAATAAATAAAATAAAGGAATAAAATAAAAAAAAGTGTTTTACTTTGGTAGTTATTTCTTTGTTGCAGTTAAATTTTTATAAATATTCTATATCAACTCTTTCACTCAAATTTTAACCTTACCTTACATACGATTCTTTTCTTTTATATTTGCATGTATGTATATTTTAACTAACTAATATTCATTTCCATTTACATGTCTCTCTTCGCTAACTATTCCTATACTAATTTGGTTATTTGCTATATTTCTTAACAACCTCTCACTTAATTTACTTTTTTATAAGCGTATTTTGCTCGTCGCTTTTGCATGTGCAAATTGCAGCTATGTTTTCTTCTTTTTTTTTTTTTGCTCTTTCGTTTTGTATTTTTTGTCGCTTTGTTTTTGTCCAACCCGAGAGCAAGAGAGAGAGAGAGCGAGCGAGAGCGGTAAACTTATGTGGGTGCTTAAGTGAACCATTAGCGCCGCGCGTCATTAAGTTGTTTCCGCTTCGCGCATTTCTTGCACTGTTTTCACTGGGTTCCTCTTTCGCTCGCCTAGGCCTAGGACTGCCCCAGGACTCACTCTCAGACACTGTCTGCCACAGTCAGTGGCAACTCCATCTACATTTTCAACTGCGGCATTGAGGCACGTACTCGTGTGTGCGAGTATCGGCGGCTTGTGGGCCACATCATTAATGGTTATAGACCGATAGCCAGATACTCAGACAGTGGAGAAATTGCCCTCCAACAACGAACATATTCTGAGTTTGTCTTTAGCATTTCTTTCGACTTCTTTTACGCTGGTTCATTGACCAGTCTCTAGGAGTCGCCTTGATTTATGTCCCTCCCGTTTAGTGGCAATTCGTAATCATTATAAGTAGGCTTAAATTGCACCCAACCCCCAATCTCCGTTTGATTAAATGAGTTTGGCAAATTGATGACTCCACTTCGAGTAGAGCAGAGCGTTGCGTGTGTGACTTTGGGCAGGACAGCAAACAGCATCTGTGTCAAGCGCAAAATTCAATTAAACGCAAATCAGTGCAAAAATCACACGGACACCAACTTCACACTGGCACAGAGAGGAGCGACTGAAATTCGCTTCCCTTGCCCAGCCGCAGGCAAACAGCGCCAACAAACGAGCAGCAGAGAACTCCCTCTATTCCATACTTTGGGGGCTATCATCGTCCTCTGTGCCAGGCGTTGCTCGCATTGCACCTTTGGCTAGGCCAAGCGGCACTTAAACGCCACACTACGAACACACACACAAGCTCACACCCAGACACACACACACGCATTGCTGTGCAACGGTGCAACGAGTCGTATGCGTGTTTTGCTGCCAGTTGATGGCAAATAAAACCAATTGACGCAGCAAAGGGACGAAGGAACGGAAGGAAGGCAACGAGAAGGGGTCGATCTGTAGCCATTACCGAGTTTAAGTGGATTTGATGAGCGTTTATGTGTGCACTGTGGTGCAGCACGTTCTAATTATGACAACGCCAACGCCTGCACACAACTTCTGTTCCCATCGCTGTGTGTTAACATATGTCAGCCCCATTTGAGGTAAATGTTTGCGTAATTGAATGTAAACTAATATCGTGCGATTATCTGAGTCAGAAGGCAGAAGTAATTAATTGTGGCAGCAGTTCAATTGTAATCTGATATTGTTAAACTCAAGTGATTCACACTGCGAGAGTGTTCGATAAATATGCAAGTTCATTTCATAAGGTAATATTATTTGATCTGAAAGCTTTGCTTATACCTTTCTTGATTTATGATTTATTCATTACTTAATTTAGTTACGACTTTCAGATAATGCACTTTGCCGTAATACTTCTCTATGAAAACGCCAAAAACATCAAGATTACAATCAACGCATTTATCGCAATTACAGCAAGATTTATCGCAAGATCGAGACGTTATTCCACAGCAAGGTGTCGGAAGTTTGAGTTTTCCACAAAGGCGGGCAAAACAGGATTGGGGATTATCATTGAGTTGTTTGCCGCCAATAAAACGGTTGCATTTATCTGGATGATTAATGTAGAAAGTGAGCAGAGTGGACTTGCAACACAGTCCCCTCTTTGCTTGCACCTCCACTTGCAACACTATCAATTCAAGTAGAATGCAAATTGTGAAGAAACGAAGCAAAAATTGCATGCATGATGACTCTTTTCTAACTACACAAAAACTGTTCGCAAACATCTCTCGGCTCCCATAGCTAGGTGTATTAGTCACGCCAAATTAATGCTGTGACGAAATTGATTCAAATTCTATTAATTGCATTTAGTTTTTACAACTTTTTAAACTCGCTACTAATATGCTAGAAGGGTATAAGGAAAAAGCCTACTTGTTACGACTCTTAGTAGCTTTAGCTGACAATCTGATATACAGTGGCGTGCAAGTGTGAGTACATGTTTGCAACTACTGACTTTGGGTTCGCATAAAAAAGTTATTAGTAAAGTAAATGAGTCCAAATTTGTTGTGTTTATTCTTTGAATATTTATTAACAAAATCTTATACAAAATATACCAAAAAAATCTAAATGGTATATTTACGAAATAAAAAACAAAAAAAACTCGCATGTACTCAGTTATGCTCATTTTGAACACTTTTCAACAAACGTTTTTTTTTTAATACTTGGTCCAAAGATCGATATTTGTAATTGTGATATTTATTCATTCTGGTATATTTTCTACCAAATTTGGTATTATTTATTTTAGAATAGCTCTCCATTCTTGCTGGACTCGGCGCTGCATCTCGCGCTAGCTTGCTGGTACTGATTCGTAGAGTCCCAATCGGTTTTCATTATCGACCAAAAATTTTCGATCGGATTGAGATCAGGACTCTGTGCTGGCCACTCCTTTAACTTAAAATGTTGTTTTGCGATCCATTCCTTGAAGATTTTGGACGTGTGTTTTGGATCTCCATCTTGTTGAAATGTGATGTCTATCTCCTTATATGCACATTTGTCAACAAAATCGCAAATATGGGTTTGCAAAATATCTAGAAAGTCTTCCTTTTGCATAGTATCATCTATTTTCACAATTGGTCCAACGCTCCACCAAGTGGAACAGCTCCAGTCCATGACATTTCCTCCTCATTGTTTCGCAGTTCCTTGTACGTGGGCTATCTGCAACGACTCTTCTGGCTTCTTCCATAAAACTTGGGAATTGGACGACTGGAAAATAGTTATATGGTCTTATGAAACGAAATTCAATCGATTCCAGTCGGATTGTAAACAATATTATTTGAAGAAGCCAGAAGAGTCGTTGCAGATAGCCCACGTACAAGGAACTGCGAAACAATGAGGAGGAAATGTCATGGACTGGAGCTGTTCCACTTGGTGGAGCGTTGGACCAATTGTGAAAATAGATGATACTATGCAAAAGGAAGACTTTCTAGATATTTTGCAAACCCATATTTGCGATTTTGTTGACAAATGTGCATATAAGGAGATAGACATCACATTTCAACAAGATGGAGATCCAAAACACACGTCCAAAATCTTCAAGGAATGGATCGCAAAACAACATTTTAAGTTAAAGGAGTGGCCAGCACAGAGTCCTGATCTCAATCCGATCGAAAATTTTTGGTCGATAATGAAAAACCGATTGGGACTCTACGAATCAGTACCAGCAAGCTAGCGCGAGATGCAGCGCCGAGTCCAGCAAGAATGGAGAGCTATTCTAAAATAAATAATACCAAATTTGGTAGAAAATATACCAGAATGAATAAATATCACAATTACAAATATCGATCTTTGGACCAAGTATTAAAAAAAAAACGTTTGTTGAAAAGTGTTCAAAATGAGCATAACTGAGTACATGCGAGTTTTTTTTGGTTTTTATTTCGTAAATATACCATTTAGATTTTTTTGGTATATTTTGTATAAGATTTTGTTAATAAATATTCAAAGAATAAACACAACAAATTTGGACTCATTTACTTTACTAATAACTTTTTTATGCGAACCCAAAGTCAGTAGTTGCAAACATGTACTCACACTTGCACGCCACTGTATACAATATATTATTTCCATATGAATTGCATTATACTGCATCGATAGAAATTAGGATTAGAGAGCAATGTACAGTATAAAACTGTATAACAGAATATGTGCAAGAAATTGAGCAGCAATAAGCTTGAATTAATATTCTCGATGATTTTTAAATTATTTTTAATTCTATCTCTTTTACTTATATCTAGCATAATCTAATATGATTTTTTATTGACAACCTTTTATTATGCACTCTGTGGTATATTTGGAGTGTAGTGTATCAATATACTAAATATAGCGACTGGTATACTTTTAGTATTTTGCAGTATATTAATTCAGTATAAATTAAAATGAATTTAGAATTGGATGGTATATTTTGAATGTACTACTATATCAATATACCAAATATATCGTTAGGTATATTTAAGTATTTAACGCTATATATTTCGTATAATTTAAAAATAAATACCGCACTATTTTGCTTTTATTTAAAATGGATTCACAGTAAAGAAGTATTGAAATGCCAAAGGTAAGTATTAAAATCTGCCCCAGAAAATGTATTTTGTCGATATTTTTTTTTCAATCGCTCTCAACATCATCTAGAGTGTTGTAAGAGTTAGCATTGCAATTATATCAGATTGCATCGAAAGCACTGCGTAAACAGCAAGGTAACAGTTCATTGAAACCTCGAGATTGTTTGGTACAACAATAATTGTATACCTCGTGAAAATGTTGAACAATCGTCGTGATGGTTGATTTTGATAAGGAGAAGTGTATCTTTGCAATACAATCAATTTTGCATGATACCCAAAATTGTAAAACAGTCGAATACTAAACCTTGTTTTTAAAACATCGCTCAACTGCAACAGAATTTATTCGAAATGCCTCTTAAGACTAATATATTTCACATTTAATTTTGTACAGTTTTGGGGTAAACATGACGAGGTAACTGGAAACGAAAATAGAAATAAATCTAGACTAAGTAGATATTTCAACAATCGAGCATTTACTTTAGAACTTGGGGCGATGGGGGGGGTATACATGACCAGGTAACTGGAAACGAAAATAGAAATGAATTTCTAGACTAAGTAGATATTTCAACAATCGAACATTTACCTTAGGGATTGTTGCGCGTTCAAACACATTGAAAGCTTTGCCGTAATATTTGTTCCGAAAGTCGATCGCTACGAGATTATTATATTTCCAGCACTTGTCACAATTGCAGCAGAAAATGTTGCAACTTCTAACGCCGCAGCAAGGTGTCGGAAGTCTGAGGCTGCCACAGAGCTCACTATAACAGAATGTTGGATCTTGGTAATGCACACGATAGCCATTGGGAAACCAATGGCATTGTCTATCGGTTCTGATGCTGTAACAAACCATTGTTGCCAGACAGCATACTCCTCTCTTCTTCGCTTCAGCTTGCGGCAGTTGCAACCACATCACAGTGAGTTGAATGCAAATTGTAAGAAATGTTAACAGAAATCTCATGTTGTTAAACAGTTGACCACAGAGCTAAACACTAGAAAACCAAATGAAAGTCACAAACGAAATCGTGTCACTCAACTGCAACAAATTTGTGCATTCGTCATGGATGTGGCCAGTAGAACGATATAGATAGAGGTAAGAAGCAAACTCCAATTCAATGTTCTAGCTGCAACTGCAACAAATTGGTGCATTAGTTTCGCCAATAAGTATTGCGTATTCATCTCGGAGAGAAGCTTTAAATATTGGCTTATCAGAAAGTGATTGAAATTATATTTATTGCATTTAACTCTTACAACTTTTTAAACTCGCTAATTATTGGGTAGTGGTGGAAAATCTTCACACTTAAAAGGAATGGGCGGCTTATTAGGTAACTGGAAACGAAATTATAAATGAGTTTCTAAGTCGATCACTCAACAATCGAGTATTTACCTTAGGGAGAGTTGCCCGCTCAAACACATTGAGAGCTCTGCCGTAATACTTTTCCCGAAAGTCGCCAGCTACCTTTTTAATATTTTTCCTGCACTTTTTACAATTGCAGCAGAAAAAGTCGCAATTCTTTGTGCCGCAGCAAGCGTTTGTCGGAGTTTTAAAGTCGCCGCAGAGTTCGCTATAGCACAATGTTGGATCGCCGTAATATAATTGTTTGCCATTAGGAAACTCAGTGCATCGTGTTGGGTATCTGACGCTATAACACAGCATTGTTGCCAGACAGCAGTATCCTTTCTTCCTCGCTTCAGCTTGCGGCAGTTGCAACCACACCACGTAAATTGTAAGAAATGTTAACAGAAATCTCATGTTGTTAATCAGCTAACCACACAGCTAAATACAAGAAAACCAAATGAAAGTCACAAACGAAATCGTGTCACTCAACTGCAACAAATTTGTGCATTCGTCATGGTAATTTTAATGGATGTGGCCAGTCGAGGGACATAAATAGAGCTAAGAAGCTAGTAAAGAATTCAAAAGGCAAACTCCAATTAAATGTTCTAGTTGCAACTGCAACTAATTGGTGCATTAGTTTTGCCAATAAGTATTGCGTATTCATCTCGGAGAGAAGCTTTAAATAAATCACGTTGGTCAAGCGACTGCGATTGATTCAAATCGAGCTGCAAATTGTGGCAATTTGTAAAGCTAATTGAGTGCGCATTTGAACTGCATCAATTGCAAGTGGGCAACTGTTGCTGGTTGCCGGTTGCTGGTTGCTGCCTACTTCTTGGCTGCCTCTTACATAATCTTTGCATACCTATAAATATGTTGCTTAACGCTTTTGCCATTGCCGTAACATTTACCACACACTCGCAGAGAGACGCACACTAACAAATTGGCTTATCGGACATGCGAGTAAGGCGCATGCCACGCCCACGCTTGCATTTGCATGTTTATTGTGTGGTGGCTTTATGGCTGCAATAGCAATAATTAAGGCTTATTTACAAGCTCACAATCCACGACAACGCACTGAACAACAACAGCAACAACAACAACAATCACGACAACAATTAGAGCTCTCTCACAGCAACAGCAACAACGACAACCTGTCCGCCATCATATTGGCAAACACTGCAAACGACACACACACATCTGAGTGTGTGTACGTGTGTGTGTGTGTGGTCGTTTGATGGCTCATATTGGTAATTATTTGCATATTGGCAGAGCGCACAATGCAGGCGCAAGCGAGCGAGCGAATTCGAGTAGGCAAAGCAAGGCAGCCCATTCAGGTGTTGGTCAGCCTGTCAAACGCTTTGATTAGCTTTGCTATGCAGCAAAGAGGCAAAGGGAGGAGTGAGGGGAGGAGGTGCAGCGAACTGCGTGCACTGGCAACCTTTAGCCATGAGTAAGCTGCATGCCAATGCCAGCAACAGCAACAGCAGCGAGTGGAATGCGTTCGCTTTTAGCTGAAAATGAAATGAAATGCTTAGCGTGGATTTCAGCAAAGAGCGAGAATTTGAGTTAAAGAAATTTGGTTTATATCGTTTATGGGGCAAACACAAACAATTTGCACGTAAAAGCAATAAAGCGAGCACATGATTTGCCCCCCTTTCGAGACAAGGCGAGGTGAATGCGCACCTGCAAAATAAAATAGAGCCACTTGAACAGACACAAGCAAGCATCACCATCAAACAACTGCGATATCATTTCAAATTGTTTTCAATCAAATGTGACTTGCATCTGTAATTTGTATGCAAACGAGTAACGATGTCTGCGTCTCGGTCTCGACTGATTCGTGATTGACATCACACTCCGCAATGTGAATGGTAAGAGAAATGGCAAGGGCGAAAGAGGAAGCAGACAACAAGGCAATAGCTCACAGGGAATAACGCTGATGCAAGCACTCTTCGATTCGGGCATTGTCAGATGCCTTTTTGATAAGCTTCACAATTTGCAGGCACTCTCAAAGTGTGGCTAGGCACAGTTCTGTCTGCCTGGCAACAATCCGTTTAGAATGACACAAAAAATTGTCCAATTCAATTGCAAATTCAATATTTTAAATGTTGAATTTATATAAAATCGTTAAATTTCGATTACCAAACAACAAAACAAATCAAAACAACAACAAAAATCTTATAACCAACTCGAATTTTTCTCATTTGTATTTGAAGTATTTCTTCCCATTATTTTAAAAGTCATTTAATATGAAATTGTTTAAAAAACAAAATAGAAAACTACAGTGAAGTATGCTCAACTGTGAGATAATAAAAGCAAAACCTAATGGTATTATCTAAAAAATATACTGAATTTATATATATATATAAATACTAAAATATACCAACGAATATATTTGGTATACAATATAAATACAAATATACCGGAACATAATATACCGATATACCAAATATAGTCTTTGGTATATTTTAGTATTTTCTGTATATTTATTCAGTATATTTTCAGAATATTACCGTTCTGTAATGTAAAAAAAATGTCAGACTGTTAACCATGGAAACTTTTAATAGACATATCTATAAAAATAAATATTGTTATATAATAATAATAACAATATTTTTCACTACATACCCACTAGATACTAGAGAATATTAGAAACACATTTGTATTGAATAATTCACAACTGGCGCCACTCTTACAAATGATATTTACCTCCATATCGAAGCTCTATAGTATTTAGTCCATTATAAAAGCATATTAAAACGAATCAATTAGCTAGCGATATTCACATGCCAATTAAAACTGACAAAAGAGTTTTCCTAATTGCTCAAGTGTGTTTCGAATGACTTTTTCCAACTTCAACTGAAGTTGCATCATGTCGAGTCCATTGCAAGCAGATCTTTAATAAATATCGCTGCCACGTTAGCAATTGATCATTTTCAGATCACATTGTCACATTCAGAGAGGAAAGGACAACGAACCCATTAAAGTGAAAAGAAGCACGGATTTAAATTTTGAGAGTGAGCTGAAGTGTGGTAGGGACAAAACAGTTAATGGAGCAAAGTCCACATCAAGTGCACGCAGCGAAAACAGAGCTGCAGTTAAGTAGCATCAATACAAGCAACAAAACCAAAGACAATAAGAAAGAGTTGGTGCTAAAATAAAGCTGATATTGATATCCCAACACTTAACATCGGAACTATTCATACTTTTAATGATCCTTAAAAGTATTCTGATTATTCTACATGACAAGAATTACGAACTACTCAAGAAAAAAACAAAATGTAGTTGTTTTATTTAAAAGTGCAAGTTCAATACCAACTGCAATCAATTAAGAAGTAACTGAGACTCGCTGAGGTCATCGCTGATATCGTCTGAACTTTTATTCTTCGTTTTAGGTTCAATCAATGAGATATTTTTGCCAAACATTTTTTCTAGTTCCAAGCCAACATCACCTTGAATACAGCCGCCACAACAATTACAACAGAATACGTCGCAACCGCCAACTCCACAACAGATGCCATCCGACGATACTATGTCGTTACACAACTTATTGGCACACGTGATGGATAAAAAGATGCGGCTACTTTTAAGATAATCCTGACAATCGTCCTTCCACCCTATATTAAACATAACAGTGGTCTTTTTACAGCACACGCTCTCACCCAACTGCCACGATTGCATTGCGAGGATCGCGAACAAAGTCAGACCAATAAAGTGCATCTTGACTGCAGCAACTCAAATGTATTACACAAATGAAGTCAGTTCTACAATATCAAGTGAATTTAGACAAATTTGTTCTCAATCATGCAGAATCCATTAACTATACAATCATTTCGATCATGACGAATGCATTTTCTACAACAAATAAGGATGTTAAGACAAAATAAAAGTGCAGCAAACTCATTAAAAGACTTAACTTTTGGCATTCTGACTCCGAAGTGAGGAGGGTACAATGTGAAATTCTAATTTAGACGGAAACTCTTCACAAAAATAGTGATAAAAGTAGGTCGAAATCTGAACTGAATCAAATCCACTTTACATCATTCTTAAAATGATCTTCAAGTGTAGACAAGAAAATGGCAGAGTTTACAAAATAAAAAAACAAAATGTAGTTATTTTATTTAAAAGTGCAAGTCCAATACCAACCGCAATCAATAAGGGACTAACTGAGAATCGCTGAGGTCCTCGTCTAGATTATCAAGATCGTCTGAACTTTCTTTTGACTTCTTAGGTTTAGGTTTAACCATTGTGATATCCTTGCCAAACTTGTTTACCATTTGCTCGGCAATATCGCCTTTAAGGCAACCACCATCACAGTTGCAACAGAATACGTCGCAGCTGCCAACTCCACAACAAATCGAATTCGCTGATAAGTCATTACACAACCGATTTTTGCACGTGATGGATAAAAATATACGGGTACTTTTCAGATAATTATGACAATCGTCCTTCCTCCTTATATCAAACTTGACTGTGGTTTTTTTACAGCACTCGCTCTCGCCCAACTGCCACGATTGCATGGCGAGGATCACAAATAAAATAAGACCAATAAAGTGCATCTTAACTGCAACAACTCAAGTCTATTACACAAATAAATTCAGTTCTACAATATCACGTGAATTTATACCAAATTTCTGTGAAGCATGCATCACCCATCAATTACCTAATTGTGTCGAGTGTTACCTTATCTAAATAATGGAAATAATCGATTTCTACAAGTCTTCTAAAACGAAAGAGTTCAAAAAAAGCGGAAGTAGAGATTTAACTTTTGACATTTAGATTCTAAGTGAAACCATGTGACATTTGAGGTTTGTCAGAGACTCTTTAGAAAAGCAATGACAATAGGCAACCAAAATATAAATATATATTGCTCTTCTTGAAAAGATTCAAAATATAAGCAAATTCAGCAAATTCACCCATTTCATCAACTACATAATCATAATAAATATTTCAACCGAGGAATAAGCGATCAAGAGAAATATGAAGTGCTAATTACTCAAGAAAAAGCAAGAGTTTACAACACAAAAGACCACATTGCATAGTTATTTTATTTAAAAGTACAAGTTACAACCAGCTATTTGGAGTCTTCCATCAATCGTCAGGTTTTTCCACAGTAATGTTGTAGGCATGAACAACAACTTTTATTGGTTCCTTTTCAAGTTTAGGTGAGATCAATGTGATCTTCTTTCCATACACTTTCTTAAATTCCTTGCCAACATCTCCTTTAATGCAGCCGCGATCACAACCACAACAGAATACATCACAACTGCCAACTCCACAACAGAGCGAATTCGAGGATAAGTCGCCACACAACCGATTTGTGCACTGATCACTAAAAATTATCTTGCTACTTTTGTGATAATCATGGCAATCACCGTTCTTCTCATTTATCTCAAACTTAACACGGGTCTTAGTGCAGCAGTCGCCATTGCCCAACTGCCAGGATTCCATTGCGAGGATCACGAACAAACTCAGGCCAATAAAGTGCATCTTAACAGCAGCAACTCAGATCTATCACACAAGTGAAGCCAGTTCTATTATATCAGGTGGATTTATACCAAATTTTTCTCGAGTGTGCCGAATTCATCGATTATCTAATTAAGTTCAGTATAGCCATATCTAAGCGGCGGAAATAATCGATCTCCACATTACTAATATATCGAGAGAACTAGAAGAAAAGTACATCAGGCTCATTACAAAATTTAGCATTTGGCATTCAGTTCCTAAGTGAACAGAGAACCAGGGAAACTCTTTTACAAAAACTATGAAAATGGGTAGTCAATATCTGAACTAAATCAATCTAACATAATCATAGAATTTAATTTCAATCATTTTTAAAATGATAATCAAATATACCCAAAAAAACAGCAGAGTTTGCAAATAAAAGAAGAAAATACAGTTATTTTATTTAACCAACACCAACACACCGCTTAAACTTTTCGTTGTCTGTTATGAATCATTTTGAGGATCAGATTCGATTTTTGTAAAATTGTGGCTATACACAACTATTTCTACCGGTTGCTCTTTGGGATCAACTGGTTCCAGCACTGTGAGATTCTGGCCATACACGACAACTTTTTGTAATGATTCTTTTGGTTTAGGTTTAGGTAAATGTATTGTGATATTATTGCCATACAATTTTTTCAGTTCCTTGCCAACATCGCCTTTTTTGCAGCCGTAAATACAGTTACAACAAAATACATCACAAGTGCCAACTCCACAACATTGCGAATTCGTTGATAAGTCGCCACACAACCGATTGACGCAATAATTAGTATAAATTATGGGGATACTCTTGTGATAATTTTGACAAGTGTCGCCCTTCTTTATCTCGAACATGACATTGGTCTTAGTACAGCAGTCGCTGTGACCAAACTGCCACGATTGCATTGCAAGCACCACGAACAAACTAAGACCAATAAAGTTCATATTAACAGCACAAACTCAAGTCTATTACACAAATGAAGTTTGTTCTTTGATATCAGATGGATTTATATAAAATACTCTCAAGCATACCGAATCCATCAACTACCCAAACATTTCAAACATGACGAATGCATTTCCTAAATGGCGGAAAAGATTGAGAGAGATAAGAGAAAGGCCAGTAAAGAAAAGTGCAGCAAACTCATTAGAAGATTTTACTTCTGGCATTCACACCTCTAAGTGAACATTTCAATTTTCGCATAAACTCTTTAAAAAAAATAGTGGCAATTGTCTTTTAAAATCTGAACTAAATTCAATTCATTTTTCATCGCTCTAAAAACGATCTTTAAATGTACTCAAGAAAACGGCAAAGTTTGCAAAATAAAAGGATAAAAAGAAGTTATTTTATTTAATAGTGCAAGTCTGACTCCAATTGAATCCACTTAGGTAGCAACGATTTCGTCAGGATCATTTGTTGTTATTGTTGTCACATCATTTTTAAGATCAGGCTCGACCTTTTTTAAATTGTGGGTATACAAAACAAGTTTTACTGGGTGCTTTTTGGGATCAAGTTCTTCCAGCACTGAGAGATTCTTTCCATACAAGACAACTTCTACTTGGTTTTCTTCAGGTAGAGGTGAAACCAATGTTATATTCTTGCCATTCACTCTCGGCTGGCTATCGCTCAACTGCCAGGATTGCAATGCGAGGATCACGAAAAAACTCAGACCTATAAAGTGCATCTTGATAGCACAAACTCTTTAACACAAATAAAGTCTGTTCTATAATATCAAGTGGGTTTATATCTGCTCACTTAAGCGAAGCAAATCTATCTATTACCCATACATATCGAGCATGACGAATGAATGTTCTAAATTATGGAAACAATTAAGAGAGGTAGAAGATATCAGAAAAAACACATAAAATTTAACTTTTGGCATTCAGTCTCTAACTAAACAGGGAACCATACGACGTTTAAAGGCAGAAACTCTTTTACCAAACTAAATCAAACAAATCATAGAATGCATTTTACATCATTCTTATAATGATCATCAAATATAGCCAAGAAAACTGCAGAATTTGCAAAATAAAAAAGTAATTCAGGAGTAACTGAGACTCTTTGAGATCGTCGCTTAGGTCGTCTGAACTTTTTGTTGATTTCTTAGGTTTGGGTTTGACCAATGTGATATTCTTGCCATACAATTTATCTAGTTGCTCGGCAATATCGCCTTGAAGGCAGCCGCGATCACAGTTGCAACAAAATACGTCGCAACTGCCAACTCCACAACAAGGTGAATTCGCTGATAAGTCTCTACACAACCGCTTGGTGCACTGTTTACGAAAAATGAACTGGGTGCTTTTGTGATAATTATGGCAATCGTCGCTTTTCTTTATCTTCAACCTGACAGTGGTCTTTTTACAGCACTCGCTCTCGCCCAACTGCCACGATTGCAATGCGAGGATCACGAACAAACTCAGACCTATAAAGTGCATCTTAATAACACAAACTCTTTTACACAAATGAAGTATGTTCTATAATGGCAAGTGGAATTATATCTGCTCACTTAAGCGAAGTAAATCTATCTATTACCCAAACATATCGAGCATGATGAATGAATATTCTAAATAACGGAAACAATTAAGAGAGTTAGAAGATATCAGAAAAAACACATAAAATTTAACTTTTGGCATTCAGTCTCTAACTAAACAGGGAATCATACGAAGTTTCAAGCAAGGCAGAAACTATAAAAATTGGCTGTCAAAATATGAACTAAATTAAACTAATAGAATGTATTTTACATCATTCTTAATATGATCCTCGAATGTAAATATTAAAACTACAGTCTACAAAAAAGAAACAGCAAAATATATTTATTTAATTTAAAAGTGCAAATTCAACACCAATTGCCATCCGTTAAGGAGTAACTGAGACTGGCTGAGATTGTAGGTCTTCTGAACTTTTTGTTGATTTCTTAGGTTTGGGTTTGACCAATGTGATATTATTGCCATACAATTTATCTAGTTGCTCAGCAATATCGCCTTGAAGGCAGCCGCCATCACAGTTGCAACAGAATACGTCGCAACTGCCAACACCACAACATAGCGAATTCGCTGATAAGTCTCTACACAACCGCTTAGTGCACTGTTTACTAAAAATCACCTTGTAACTTTTGTGATAATTATGACAATCGTCGCCTTTCTTTATCTTAAACCTGACTTGGATCTTAGTGCAGCAGTCACTAGTGCCCAACTGCCACGATTGCAATGCGAGGATCACGAACAAACTCAGGCCAAAGAAGTTCATCCTGATAGCAGCAACTCAAGTTTATTACACAAATGAAGTCAGGTCTACAATATCAGGTGGATTTATACTAGTTATTCTCTAAAGCGAGGAAAATTCATTATTTCGAACATGACAAATGCAATTTCTAAATGGCGGAAATAATTGAGAGAGTTAAGAGAAAAGGGAGTTAAGAAAAGAGCTACAAGCTCATCACGAAATTTAACAATTAGAGTGTACAAAATAAAAAAAGAAGAAAAAGAATGTAGTTATTATATTTAATAGTGCAAATCGAATAACAATTGCCATCACTTAAGGAGTAACTGAGACTAAATCGTTGCTTAGGTCGTCTGAACTTTTTGTTGACTTCCTAGGTTTAGGTTGAATCAATGTGATACTCTTGCTATACAATTTTTCGAGTTCCGAGCCAATATCACCTGGAATGCATCCGCTACGACAGTTGCAACAGAACACGTCGCAACTGCCAAGTCCACAACATTGGGTATTCGACGTTAAGTCGCCACAAAATCGATTGTAGCACGTGTCGGTAAGAAGTATGTGGATACTATTTTTATAAATACGGCAATCGTCGTCTTTCTTTATTTGAAACCTGGCAAACTTTCTTTTACAGCACTGACTGTTGGCCAACTGCCACGATTGCATTGCGAGGATCACGAACAAACTTAGACCAATCAAGTTCATCTTATCAGCACAACTCAATTCTATAACACAAATGAAGCCACTTCTATTCTATCAAGTGGATTTTAAGCTGTGTTCAAGGGAAGCTAATTCATAATTTCTAACATGACGAATGAATTTTCTAAATGACGGAAACAATGGATAGAGTTCAACCAAAGCGGAGCTAAGAAAAATGCATCTGAAAATTTAACTCGATTTTCAGACACTAACCATGTGACATTTCAAATTCAGAAAAACCAATATAACTGGCTACATGGTATAATAGGTTAGAATAGATTTAAAATCTGAACTATTGGCGTGTTTATAATAGATCCCTTTCATCAAAAGCATTTTACACCATTCTTCAACTTAATGAAAACTATTTCAAACGAGGACTAAGCAAATACAAGAATTGTGAAGTTATAATTGCTCAAGAAAACAGCAGAGTTGTAAAAATAAAAGAAGAAAATATATGTAGTTAGTTTATTTAAAAGTGCAAGTCCAATACCAATCGCATTCAATAAGGGTTTAACTGAAACTCGCTGATGCCCTCGTCTACGTCGTCAGAACTTCTTGGCTTGGGTGAGAACACTGTGATATTCTTGCCATACAATTTTTCTAGTTGCTCGCCAATATCGCCATTGCGGCAGCCGTTACGACAGTCGCAACACGCCGTGTTGCAGCTGCCAACTCCACAACAGGGGGAGGGCTCCGATAAGTCGCGGCAAAACGTTTTGATGCACGTTTGAGTGAAAGGTATTTTTGAACTTTTGTGATAATTATGGCAATCGTCGCCCTTTTTTATCTGAAACCTGGCTAACTTCAAAAAACAGCAATCGCTGACTCCCAACTGCCACGATTGCATTGCGATGATCACGAACAAACTCAGACCAATCAAGTTCATCTTAACAGCACAACTCAAGTCTTTTATACAAATGAAATCACTTCTATACTATCAATTGGATTTATATGTGTTTTTCACTCAAGCGAAACAAATTTATGATTTCTAACATGACGAATGCATTTTCTAAATGGCGGAAACAATTGAGAGAGTTAAGCGAAAGCGGAGTTGGAAAATGTCCAGTAAGCTCATCGGAAAATTTAACTTGACTTTCAGACACTAAGTGAACCGTATGACATTTCAAATTCAGAAAATCAAAGTCAATTGGCTACTTTGTATAATTGATTAGAAAGATTTAGAATCTGAACTATTGACGTGTTTCTAATAGATGCAACTTCACTCTTTTCATCAAATGCATTTTACATCATTCTTCAACTTAATGAACACTATTATCAACCGAGGAATAAGCGATTAAAACAGCAGAATTTGCAAAGGAAAGACAGTTAGTTTATTTAAAAGTACAAGTCCAATACCAACAGCGATTAGTTGAGGACTAACTGAGACTAGCTGAGGTCCTCGTCTAGGTCGTGCCGTCAGAACTTTTCGGTTTCGGTGAGATTACTGTGATATTCTTGCCATATAATTTTTCTAGTTGGCTGCCAATATCGCCTTTAAGGCAGCCGTTACGACAGTTGCAACACACCGCGTTGCAGCTGCCAACTCCACAACAGGGGGAATTCGACGATAAGTCACCACAAAACCGATTAATGCACGTTTTAGTGAATGGTATTTTTGAACTTTTGTGATAATTATGACAATCATCGCCCTTCTTTATCTGAAACCTGGTGAACGTCTTTCCACAGCAATCGCTGACGCCTAATTGCCAGGATTGCATTGCGATGATCACAAACAAACTTAGACCAATCAAGTTCATCTTAACAGCACAACTTAAGTCTCTTACACAACTGAAGCCACTTCTATACTATCAGGTGGATTTATATCTGTTGTTCACTCAAGCGAGGAAAATTCATCATAACGAACATGACGAATGCATTTTCTAAATGGCGGAAAGAATCGATCCTCAAAGATAAAAAGAAGGAAACGAAACTGCAGCAAACTTATTTGGTCACAGAGAAAAACATTTAGACTAAAAATAGACTTCAAATCTTGAGTTGAGAACTTTCTGACCTTTAAAATATTAATTTTAAGATTTGTGAAGAAAAATTTTTAAAACAAGTTTTTTTCATCAATCATCTTTTTGATATTTCTAAATACTTTCTTTTTTAAGATTGAAAAACTCTTAAATCTTAACTGTGCGAATAGTAGTGTTGTTGATAATACCTCACCGGTATAGTGAGGTATTATTTCTAAAATATACCATAACACTAAAATATATCAAAGTTTATAAATGGTATATCAATATACTACTACATTTAAAATATACCATAGAGTGCAAGTAATTAAGACCCGATCTACAACATTGCAGAATTTTGATCTTAATTTAAGAATTTAGCTTCTGGGTTCAATTTTGACAAGACAAAGATTTTTTTCATGAAATTTTGTTTTGAGAAAATTAAACTTTAGATATTTAGTCAGTCAAAAATTCTTTTACAAACATCAATATGAATAAAAGCCTGAAATTTGAAGTGTGAAATGAAGACCATTTATTTCTCCCGTAATCTCAATAAATCTCTCTGTTTTTCTCAATGCAAAATCTCTTGAAAAATCTCATCTTATACCAGATCACAGGCAACATTATTTAAAATCCTTAACAATCATGTTTGCTTTGAGGCCGATTAAATATATATTTCACTCGTGCAATATTCTTTATGCAGTGAATGTGTGTGATTGTGTTTGTTTGCGTGTGTGTGCGTGTGCGTGTCGTTGTATGTGTGCTTTCAATAATGTTAATTAAATTATAATGCGCGTGTTAATTACTTAATGAAGCGAATTGTTGAAACTTTTCTGCTGTTTTACCAGTCTCATTTGACGATGTTGTTGTTGTTGCTGTTGTTGTTGCTGTGCATGTGTCAGTCGCAACGGCATTCGATTGTGCAGTGACAGGACTCAAAGGAATCCTCGCTGTTACTCACGCAATTTCGCACCCGCCGCCCGCAGACAAACTTGATGAAAGGCCAATGAATTCTTTTTTTTTCAACGCCTGTTGTTGTTGCATGCTACTTTTTGGACGGTTCTTTGTGTCTCTCTCTCTTTTTGTGCCCCAACCCATTAAGATGGCAACCCTAGCCGCTCATTAAGAACAAAAACCAAGCAAGCAACTGATAGTCCTTAACTGACAGCTCGACATTGAAATACTCTTAGTGAAGTTAATAAGAAATAAGCTTTCATATTATTTAACCTATTTACAACTTATCCAAGTCAAGTTACCTTCGGGAAGGGTATCAATATTGCTTGCGGGAAAAGTCGGTTGAAAGGACAACGAAACAGAAATAGAAATAAACTTGCTGCGGTAGCAAAATGTTGAAAATAGAAGTGCAAAAACAAATAGTCAGCATATGCTCGACTCAAAGATACTGATTATCAGATGTAATTGCGACCTTTTCAGAGATTGTTAAATCAAAGAGAGATAAGAACGTCATCGAAGGAAAAGCAATGACTACTCTTAAATATTTCATAAATTAATTGATTAAAAACATGTTTAAACGCTTAAGAATTTTAATAGTATTTGGCATAAATTTCAAACACTTGCGCTGGGCAAACATTTGATGGCAGCCACTGTGGGATTAGAAAGAGCCAAAGCGTGCGTAAAATTGCATTAATGTTATTACAAAGAAAAAAGAAGAAAAAAATAAGAAAAAAAAGGGACACTTTGGGTTGAAGGCTTAATTTCAGTTACCTCTGGGGATACTTTGACTCTTTGTTTTTTGCTTGGAGTGGTTGTGGCATGATTGTTGCTTGAGCAGACAAAGTGAAATGTACTTAAAACTTCCCCCCACCACCCACGTAGAAAAAAAGGGACCATTGTGCTCTATGGAGACCCGAAATCAAATTGCTCATCTTACCTACAACAAGACAAGGTTGTTGTTATTGTTGGGTGAAATGTGCGGCTGATGGTTAGAAAATTAAGTGAGCAACACTCAAAAAAGAAAATTGCTGGAAAAGCAGCAGCAAACAACAACGCTGGGGAGCAAAATGTGGGCGGTGAAGGAGTCTCAACTCTTTGGAGGGTTGCACACACACGAAAATATGGCATTCATAACTCAAGGACTCGCAAACAGAAGCTCACATGGTAAAGTAAACACAGATAACTGTTTATCAGCGCCACTTCCACCTGCTGCTACTCTTACTGCTGCCGTTGCTGCCACACTTGGCTCTCAGCTTGCACCTCCGGCTTACATATGTTGCCACACACACACACACACTCACACTCATGCTCTTGGCCGAAATCTACTCGCAAATGTTGTTGATTTAGTTTCCCACTTGTTGCAGTCCTAACAAATTGTTATCCTTTATTTATGGCGGATTTTTGTCGCCTTGTTCGCCTGTGTCCTGTTGCCCAAAAAGCTTCTCTACAACAAAGGCGCGACTAATGCGCTTAGTCGACTCCGACTCGAGTCCGTGTGTGCCTCGAGGTAATTTATTGAAAGTGTGCCGAGTGCGGTGACAATGCGCTAATGTGCGGCATAAGCCACATAAATTTCACTCGTTCACTGCATTGACCAACTCTGGGCAACGCTGCGTATGCGTATTTCTTTGCCTTGGCTCTGATTTCGCTGTGGTAAAACATGGTTTACAGATTTAAGCAAGCGTTAATCTACTTTAAAGCTGCCTAGAACTGTGCCTTAAAGCTCACTCTATCGAGAGATGGATGTGTGTTAGAGTTTGTGACATTAGAGAGAAGAGGAGCCTGCAACTTCTATATGTGTTCAACATGTGGCACGCAGTTGATTATAAGTAGAGTTCGGACGTAAACTTCGTATAATATCATGGCAATTGCATTTCCGCAGCACACGTGTCGTATACGCGTTTTGAACTGAAATGAACCAACGCGAATGCCGTTGACACGACGACGTGATTCAAATGAAAGAGCTTGCAGCAAAAGATGCTGCACGTGCCACAAAGGTGCAACAGACAAATGCAGATGCACTTGCAACATCAACGTCAGACAAATGCGCATTCATTTTGCATTTAAATGCACGCAAATTCACCGAGGCAGCTGTCAAGCACAATGGCGAAACCTCCGCTTGGGGTTTGGGGAAAAGAAATAAATAAAACTTTGTGAAATCTATATGCTGAATATTTCAAATCAAATCAAAATTTACATTTCGTACATTACAATACTTTTTTTTAGTTTGTGGTTTATGATAATTACTCATTTCATTGCAGCTGTCCAAAGCACATCATTATTTTTTAGCTCCAATTTCAGTTAATGTTAATGAAAATTTTAATAATTGCTGCAGACGACAGCAGAACGAATATGAAATGCTCTTTCAATAAATTGAATTTCTAAAAGTATTTAAATTAAGTTTTGGAGATGGAATGCTTTTTCAATAAATGAAATTCCGTTTTTAAGTAGGAGTGAACAAACAGAATATGGAATGCTCTTAAATATAAACTGAATTACTAACAGTATTTAAATTTAGATTGAAGTGAATAACTCTTAAACTGATATTGTTAATTGATGAATCTATTAGTTAACATTTCCCAAATATGTTTTATCTATCATATTCTTTCTATCATAATTAAAGTTACAACTGCCTGAACACAATTAATAAAATACTACGTGTTGGTTTCAAGTGAAAGCCACATAATTAATTAATTGCAGTGCCAACATTATAATAATTCACATACGTTTTTTTTTGGCTCTACAGTTGGAAGCAGAATACTTTATTTCCAGTTACTGTTATGTGACATTTTTATTGCACAACAAATACACAAATGTGTATATCTATGTGTCTCTCTCTCATTGTTTGTTTGTGTACAATTTGTCGTTAGGAGTTGCAAGTTTATGCTACGCTCTTCTTGCCCCTTTGCGCTGGGCCAGCCATCACATCCATCAAATGTCAAACGACAAATCCATTTCGCGTCTGTTAGTTTCGGATTATGCCAAAAAAACAACAATGACAACAACAACATCAGCAACAATAACAACTACAAATGGCAATATTGAACATTTAGTTCGATTCAGTTGCCTGACTGCCAAATTGCTGTGCAAATAAATGAATTGAATTGTTATTTGCCGTTCGTGTTATTTGAAAATTGCATTGTATGCCATTTTGCAAGGCTTCTTTCCCTCCTCTACTGTCGTCTATCCCTCTTCCCCCTCTTGTTGATCTAACACCCCCTTTAGGCCCACACTTTGGACAGCAAGATGCGACACTTCATTATTCGAATATACACACCAACACACGTGTGCAATTGATGTTGCACTTTTAAATTTATGCATAAATTATTCTTTGTTAGGCTCATCAGAGCAAACTCTTGTTTAAATACTACGTGTAGTTCGGTATTTCATTGTAATAAAATTGGTATTTTTTTTGTTGAACAATATTTTGTTGTGCACTTACCAATGAGTATAAAAGCTTTTTAGGCTAGTGAGTGAATCCAATCGTTATTGTTTTCCTTTGGCTGCAATTGTACAGAGAAGCAAATGATATTAAATTAAGCAAAAATGCAAGACGGAAGCATGCCAAAAATAAACAGAATATATATTTATAAATCAAGAGCAGAATTTGTGAATATCTAGAGTCAAGAATACTAAAATGTCAGACTTTAACCTAAAAGAGCAAAATTTGAAATCATAAACAAATGTGCTTAAACTTAGCCAAATAAAAGCAAGAAAGCTATTAAAGTCGACTTTGAGATACCCGGTAACGAGTAATACTGAAAAATAAATATAAAACTTTTTGGTTAATAACTTCTACAATTGTAATATAATCGCAACCATTTTTAGTAATCATAAAGACTATAGTTATGATGTACCAACAAAATCGTGACTCTTGCTTCAAAAGAACACTCGTTATTTGAAATTGTGCGCAATTAACTAAAAGAAAACTAGATCTGATTTTAAAATTAGTTATATTATTTTAAACTGAATTTTAATATGAAATCAACATTCTTTTATCTTAAAATACAGATTGAAATGTTATTTTATGATTGTCTGTAGAATTTTGTTTAAGATCAAATATAAAATGGTTATTCTAGATGTAATTTTTATTTCTATGCATGTACCTTAAAAGATTAGGCAACAAATTTAATCTATTACCCCACAAAATTAAATAGAAATCTACTACTTTGTTTGACACATGTGAGCTTTTCTAGCTATCTGCTTGAACAATCCCCCAATCAATCAGCTTTTGCTGTCATATGGCTGTGCTGATTTAACCCAATTTGCCTTCGAGTACTAAAAATACAATTGTCAATAGATGGATGTGAGCACGGTAAATTGCTCGACTGTTACGAGGAGGAAGGACAAGCGAAATGTTTTGCAATTAAATATTTAAAATGCAAGTACGTTCATATTTTTCTGTGCCAATTTCAGTTCTCTTTCTTTTTTTTTTTTTGTGTTCGACGTATTTCTATTTGTATTTTATTTTCAATCGTTTCTGCGGCTGCGAATCAAATTGAGGCTACCAACTGTCAGTAATTTGCATATTTGAGCTGAAAATTGCCAGCCACCCAACCACACACCACATACATATATAGTATACACAGTGTAAAGATGGCGAGCAACTCTATCAAATGCTGGCCGAGTGATTGAAGGCAGCTGGTTGAAGAGCGGCGAAAGCGAGGGAGGACGAAGAGTACGAGGATTGCTTTGCAAATTCATAGAACTCAAAATTGATTTATTATGCGGTAATTGTTTTGGCCCAGTTTGAGTCCTGCATACACAATGAAGGCGAGCAGCCGCATAAATGGTTCGCTTAATGACTCCACCGTTTAGGGCAGGCCAAGCAAGAGGCGCTGGGCGTGGCGTACCCCCAATAAATTTAGGTTAATAATAAGATATTTGACTGGCGAGCATTAAAATAAGTGGCCCTCCAATTGGCAACAGAAAACAGCAAACCGTAAATAACGCAGCACACTTCAAAGTTGCTCCCCCAAAAGTTGAATGACACGAGTCGAAAATGTGGCACACTAATCAAAGATTAATTGAGCATGGAATAAAATTCAAATTCTAATATGCAAAAATATATAAAATATTGCAGTCAAGATTGTGAATGAACACAAAACAGTGCGGTATTAATTTTCAAACATACCAAATTAATATACCACAAAAATACTAAAAATATTCCAAAGGCTGCATTTGGTATATTCATATAGTGCATTCAAATTATATCATAGGAAATTAGTGCGGTATTATTCCTAAAATATACCAAATGAATGTATAGCAAAATACTTAAATATACCAAAAGCTATATTTGGTATATTGATGCAGTACCGCTTTTAAAAATACCAGATTAGTACATTCAAATTATATCATAGAAAATCGGCGCGGTATTATTTTTAAAATATATCAAATTAATGTACCGCAAAATATACCAAAAGCTACATTTGGTATACTGATACAGTATATAAAACATACCAGACTTTCATAAGACCCATAATAAATCGAGGCTAAAATGTCTAAAACGCAACAACATTAATATTTTGAAAACACACACAAAAGTTAAAAGCGAATTTAATTGAAAGCCTCAGACACGTTTTTAAAGCTCTCACACGACTCGTTCAACATTTAACTACTAATCATTCGACGCAAAATATTATGCAAAAGCAAAGTTCAGTCCTCGACGGCAAATCTCTCGACAAGTTCTTTTTTTTTTTGGTTTTTGCTGCCTTTGCTAAATGGCCAACAATTATGCGCAGACAACGAAAATTTCAATGATTTCATTGTGTTGTAATTTATGGCGAAGGGACTGCGAAAGAGAGAGAAGGGAACAAAGTGTAGAAGGACAGCTTGATAGGGATACGGGAATTTACTCAAAAGCAGTCGAAATTTTTCGAGTGTATGTGTGTGTGTGTGTGCGCGTGTGAAAAGTTGGCAGACTGCTGGCTAAAAATAAACATGAAAATAAAGTTTTATATTTATTATACGGATTGCTCCATGTAGTTCTGCAAATAACACTCTCAGTCTTTTTTCGCTGTCTCGCATCAACATTAAATTCGGCATTAAACTTCACTTCAAATGTGCGAGTTAAAAAAACGAACAATGTTGTGGAAGGAGTCTCTGCTCCCTCTTTATCAAGTTGGGCTCCATTCAATTTGCATTTTTCATTTTCGCTTTTATGGACAGTTTAAGCGGAAAGTGCAACCAAAAACAAACAAATTTCCTTCCTCCCCCCAATCGCAACATCGCGTTGTCATTCAATCCGAGATCAATTGCTGTAAAAATGACAAAATTATGCCGTCCCACAAAAACACAAAACTGGCAACTGGGGCTAGAAACTGAAGAGAGATGGAGAGAAGTGAAGAGGGTCGAATCAAATTTGTAACAGCTACGCAGCTTTGCTCGGTTTCAATTTAGCTTAATCTGTTTAAATGACCGTTGGCGAACAGCAGCAACAACAGCAACAATAACAACCAAATAAAACAAAATAAAAACAAAATTACCAAAAGCTGCAATTTGACAAATTCAATTTGCACAGGGAAATTGCGGAAAACCCAATGAAAAGTGTCAAAATCGAGTGTGCTCCTTTCCTCTTCTATGTTCTTTCCTCCTTTGGCAATTCTCGTGCTGTTGGCTTCATGCCAATTTTTAGGGGCATTGAAACTAACTTAAAGAGTAGTTAAAGGATCAAAGCTGATGAAAGCTAAACTTAAGCGAAGACTTTGTGTAACAAGTAAGATAGCTACAGAAGTGGCTAAAGCCATTTTGAATAAAAGCAAAACAGTGCGTTATTTTTTTTGTGAATATACAGAATAATGTACCAAAAAAATACTAAATTACATCAAATAATATACAACCAAAAATACTAAAATATACCGAAATCCATATTTAGTGTATTATTGAAATACTACATTCAAAATATACCACTTAGATCAAAATATACCAGATTGTCAGCCAAAGCAGCTGAAACCCGATTGCCGTAGGCGTAATTGGGTTAATTCTAAAATAACTTACAATTTTTATACGATAGCAATCAAATTCTTAGAAATAATTAATACAATAAATATTATTGTCTGTACTAAAATTCGAGACGCTAGCATCAAATTTACATACATTTTCACACAGTTATAACACCCTTCTATACCTAGAAAAGCTGAAGAAAGTGAAACAGTTCATGTTAAAGAGAAATATCGATTCCTATTCAGCTTTAATCTAAGTGAGAATAGAATATGAGAGTTCTGCGTGTGCTGTGAGCATATTCAGCAGCTGTTAAGAAGCGAGTTGAGAGCTGGTTCCATAATTTGCTGCTGCAACATTACATCACAATGCTGGCATTATCTTATCCTATTTTATGTTGTGCCTGTGCTCCACACCAACTAAGTACCGAAAGAAGCTGCAATTCCACTTTCCCCCTCCCCTCCCCCCTTTCTCTACTTTCGTTCGTTCGGTGTCTTGTATATGGCTGAAATTAGAGCGCTCTTAAAGCAAAAACTTTGTTGGCCCTAATGGCTTCATAACATGCAACATTACAGGGCTATAAGCGTTGGATTTGTGGGCGTGGCTGCTGCTGCTCCTGCTAATATGCAACAATATATTATGCGAATGTCTCTATCCCCCCTTTCCTCTCCCACTCTCTCTCTTTCGCACTCTTGCTGTCTCTGTTGCGCTTTTCTGCTGTTGACTTTGGCGGCACCTGGCAACGAATGACGACAACAGCAGCAGCAGCAGCTAAAGAGCAGCAGCAACAGCTGCGTCCCACTATCAAGCGTTAATAAATGTTATAGTTGTAATTATAATAAAACTTGACTTTAAGCGTTTATACACACACACTCCCACACACACACACACACAGACAGCTGTCAGCTAACGATCTCAAAGCTCGTTGCTGGCGGCCATTGACAAGGATTTCGCCAACTGTTCCACATCCAGCGAAAGCAATCGAAAGAGAGAGGACTCAACTGAAGTGAGGAGTGGAGTGGAGTGAAGTGTGTGGAGTGAACACATGTTGTACGCCAGACGCCTTTGAGTTACTTCCCAACTGCACTTTGAGCCACGCAGCCTGTGTCGAGCTGTCTAGCTATTGCTATTGCTATTGCTCCTTCTAATACTCTGGGCAAAGTGGGCCAAAAGGGTATCATAACTTGGCCGACTAATGCGATTTATAGTGCCCATCTATATTCATACGGCATAAGTGCAAAGCGCAAAAGTTAAACCGCAATAAACATTACAATAATTTGTTGAATGAGAACTCGAATTGATGACAGTAAAACGCACATAAAGTTATTGTGAAGAAGAGTTCTGCTTGTTATGTGTCATCAAAACCAAATAAAAAATAATTGATGGAAGGAAGCGAATAAGGTAGCAAACCTATTTAATATTTTTAGATAGAAAGAAATGAATTCACTTCTACGAACTATAAAAGAGCGTCTTGTTAATCAGGCAACCAAAAATATATTAGTAGCGATGAAGGAGTAAGTAATAATTATTGATAAGTTATTCGAAATTATGTTTCAAACAAACTAGACAAATGCCTACACTAAAGAAAATATTAAATTCTAAAATCATAATTTCGTTTTTAAAATTGTGTTCTTAAAATAAAAGTACTTTAGGAGAAATTTCTTAAAACGAAGCACATTAGTCTGAAAAATGCCGAATTCTCAAAATAAAATACTAGATTTGGGTTACAAAATTCTGTAATTCATCGAAATTCCTGTGAAGTTTTTATCTAGCTTTGAGTGTTTTCTAACATTAAGATTTTCATATTCTTCACGCACTGTTTAGACCAAAATTCTTCGTACTAAGCCCAAAATTTTAATTTAGCACATTTTTTCGCATTTATGTTGTGCGAATATTTCTATTGAATTCCAAAATAAATAAGGTTTAGTACTTACATTCATTAACATTCCGCAACTCCAGCAGCTTGATTTTGGCATATTTTAAGTGAGAGCTTGACAAATGCATTAAAGCATTCGTTTAAAAACTTGAGCAAAGCTACGCAATAAATTTGCAATAGCAAATAAATTGTCAGCTGAAAGAAATAGAAAAATATAATTCATGACTATATTTTGAATATGTCGTTGAGCAATAAGTTAAGATGTCAAGTTCAAATTTCTAAGATCGTTGAACTAAGATAATATTTAGAGTATAAGAAGCTAACACTATTGTTAAAGTTAAGAAAAAAAAAAATTAAGTAAAGAGAAAACCTAACGAACGGAGTAGAGTGTTGGTAAATTCGGTAAAGAAGAGGTCCGAATGTGAAAGTTGTGCTGGATGAACGTGTCGTGATTGTTCTCGAAAGGATTAGTGAAAAGAAAATATAATGAATGAATAATGACAAGAAATATATTGAATTATGGAAAACTATAAAGCCCATTGCTCTGCTACACATATTTCAATGAATTAGAATAAAAAGAAAGTGTACTAGCTATGGTGTTTTTTAGCACAGGGTGATTCAGGTGAATCAATGTGGTCAAAGAGCAGACCAAAGTAAATGGAATTGCCATTGCTTCAGAAACGGCTTGTTAACAACAATGACAACAACAACAACAAGAAAAACATCAACAAGGACAACAACAATATACACATGGTAGAGAGCTGCACTTCAATGCAGAGTTTATGGCCAGAAGGTGGAAACACATGTATTTAAGCATGTTGCGTTCAGTTAAGTTAAGACTCGGTCTACCGTATGTGGCTTTTAGTTTATGTGCTCTGTGTGTTGTGTATATTTCGAATGTATGTGTGAGTGTGTGTTATGTGCTGACTTCCGGTTAGCTCTGCGCCATCTTGGCCATTTTCAATCTTAGATTGAATGCGTCTCTGCCTTTGCCTGACTGACTGTCTGTCTGTCTCTCTCTTTCTCTGTTCCCCGCTCAGTTGTGTGTGTGAATGCGTGTGTCTGGCATTTCTATTTGTGGCATGCGGGAAACGTTTGGCGATGCTTGAGCACACGACAGACGCACTTAAGCTGCAATTGCCGTGCTCCAAAGATCTGCACAGCACAGCACACAGCACTCCAACTGCAACTCGGACTTTGCAACTCCCACACAGCTGCCTCTTGCTTCCTACTCCACCACCGTCTTGCTATCTCCTTGGCTGCTCTGCTGTGTGTAATTGTCTAGCGTTTTAATTAAAATTGTTCCAAATAGTCACACAGCACACACACACACAAGCACACATATAGAGAGAGAAGAAAAGTTATGCGCGAGTGCAGCGCGTGCTGAAAACTTGGCCAAGAGTAAAGAGACCCAAAATGCCAGAGACCGGCAATTTATGGCCGACAAAAATCTGTGGCAAAAACTGTCTCCCTTTCGAAACTTTACTTTACTTTTGCTGTATATCGATGGTAGCCACGCCCAACGCCCTTTCCCTCTCCTCTCCTCGCTCTACTTGGGCTAATGAATATTTTCAACGTATTCCTAGTTGCTTGCAGTAATGCAATGGCAACTGAATCTGTAACTGAAACTGCGGTTGGTTCTTTGTCTCATCTGTCTGTGTGTGTGTCTGTATTTCGCCATTGCCATTTGGCTTTTTCTTTTGCCTGTGCTATTGCTTTTTTCGCCTGTTGTTCTTGGTCCATTGGGTCGCTGTCCGCCCGCGCCATTAATGCCAAATGCCAAACGCCAAACGCGATTGCAAAGGCGTCGAAGCATGAGTTGAAATGCGCCTGGGACACTTTTTGGCCCAAGCAAAGAGCGGGAGACAAAAGCCGCGCAATTGATGGCATCGATGTCCCTCCCCCTTCCCCTCTCGCTTCCCCCACCCCATCTAGTCTTGCCTTTGGTCATGTCCTTGTCCATGTCCGTGTCGACAGTCGACGCTCGACTGCTGGCTGCTGCGATTTGAATCGCAATGGCGCAGTGAGCGCAAAACCAAATTGAAGTTTGTCCTGTCGCATCTACTGATTCTTCTACATCTGCTCCCCATCATCCGTGCTCCCTCCTTCTCCCCCCACTCTCTTCTATACATTTCCCCACTTGTTTTTTCTGTATCTTCTTGCGCGTTTTTTAACGCTCATTGGCTTTGGCTGCCATGTGGCTCATCCTTTTGCCGCCGCTTGTTGCGGTTGCTGCCTTTGGCTTTTGACCATGCTCATGCTCCTCTCTCTCTCTCTCTCTCTCTCTCTCTTTTGCTCACTTTTCTTTCTTGCTCTTTATTTTTGTATATGACATAGCACTCGTCGTTTTGCCAGCCTCAAAGTTTAATTTAAGGGCTTTCACATACGCTCGCGGCTGAATGGCGAATGTCGACTGCTCTCTTAACTGTTGCGGTTTCTCGCTGTCCCCTCGATTTCTGTGTCACTTCTTTGCAGTGTTCCCTTGCAATTTAATGCCAAACACGGCAAAGAATGCGCCAAAAGAAATAACTAACTATCAAATCGAGTTTAATTTAATAAAACTGCATTTAAATTCTCAATTAGTTAGCAGCTTCAACAGTCACGAATAGCAAAAACACAAGGGTTTTCGTACGCTTTTGGTTAAAAGCCTTTATATTTGCCCTTCAAAATAACGAACGGTAAATTCGGTAATTCATATACAAAACATAATAAAATTATATTATTGGTCTCATTTAGAAATACTAAACCAAATCAAATCGCATTTGAAATTTTCAACAAAAGTTAAATCAGCTGATTTGATTTTGTTTTTATTACTAAATGAGATCAATAAGATAATTTTGTTATGTTTTGTACAAGAATTGGTTAATAAATATTCAAGGAATGAACATTTACATAAAGTGAATGCACTTTACTAATAACTTTCTTATACGGGACCAAAGTCAATTCTTGCAATCATGTACTCAGACCTGAATAACTTTCTACTGCCTCAAAATTGGGATTATTTCACTTCTACATTAACACCAAACTAAAATTTATCTTGCTGCTAAAAGCATTATCTTGAATATGCGTTGCTTTAAGCGAGAATCTTTTCACGCCTTTGCAACCCTGATTTTTTTACAGTGTTTCCACCTGCTGCTGCTGCTTCTTCTTTCTGCTGCTGCTGGTGCCCGCTGCAGCTTTGTGGATGCGTCAAAGCTGACGCTGCGGCTGATGCCGTGAATGTGGATGTGGCTATATGTGTGTCTGTGTGTGTGTGGCTGCTGCTGATGCTGACCGCCGGCAAAGTTTTTGGCCGCGATTCAGCCATTAAAAAGGCCGTAAAAGGGCTGACGGAATGGACCGGAACGGGGAAACGTGAAGCGCGAAACGTGTGGAAGGAGCTCATAAACTTTGTTTTTGCCTTTTTTTGTGTGAGAGGCGCGCCCAAAGCTGGCGTCTAAACTTTTTTCAATTCGCCGCAGCAACACCTACAAAGCAACACACACACACACTTACACACACATACACGCACACTTAGGGTCGTAAGAAAGTTTTTGGTGCTAGTCAGTCGTCAGTCAATGGCTTGGCTTGGCTTGGCTTCTCTCTTGCCTTTTCGACTTGACTTGAGGGCAGGAGTCGCCTTTTTATGGCCACATTTTGGGGGGGATGTAGACAACGCCAAGTCTCGTAAATAATTTTTAAGTGCAGCTTATTTTTCTCATCTATTTTCATTTTTTTTTTTCGTTTCGTTCTTACGTTTTGGTTTTCTCCTTGTTGCTGTTTTATTTTCGCTTTGTTTTGCAAAATGAAATTGTTTCGCTGCCGCTTTCGACGTCGACGTCGCCGATGAAACTTGTCGGAGCAACGAAAATTTAATTTGTTTCTATATAAATATTGTGAAAGCGAATTTTAATCGCCCTGCTTGACTTTTTCCTCCTTGCGCGCGACGCAAACATTCTTTGAAATTGAAAACAATTTCCTTGGCACTTTTCCCATGGCTTCAGCTGCTGTCGATGGCGATGTCGATGCCCAAGACCAAGAGTTGGCAAAATGGGTTATTAGTTTTCCTTGTTTTCTTGTTTTTTTTTTTGGGAGAGCGGAAATTGGGTTTTAAAAATCCATTTGTATCAAAACACAGAGCGAGCGCACTTCCTGTCTGCTGATTTCCACTCTCTTCACGAATTTTGCACTCAACTGAGAGTCTCCAAGTAACTGCAGCAATTAAATGAATCCTACTTTTTTGCCGGAGCAATGCTGTTGACTTGCTCAAATTGTCGTCTAATTAGTGCCAGTTCCAGTTTTCAGTTTTCATCTTGGAATCAGTTTCTCACTCACAGCTTCCAACTGGCTTCCAAATCTGCAGCAAGAAAATCAACATAATTGCTTCAAGGATTTCTTCCCCCAGTAAATTTCGCCAGCAATTTTATTTGAAAATTCTGCCAGCGTGCAAGCATTTCGTGTAGTTGAATTCTTATTATACCCGCTACCCATAGGGGTAGAAGGGTATTTTAACTTTGTGTGCCTGCAGGAAAAGTATATATTCCGTCTGTCTGTCTGTCTGTCCGTATGAACACCTATATCTCAGAGACTATAAGAGATAGCGATACAATTTTTTCGACAGCATTTAAAATTATTGTCACGTCTATTTTTACTGAGAAACGCTTACCTGCTAAGAGTCTTAATTACTTCTGGATTTTATGGTATATTTTGAATGTAGTATATCAATATACCAAATACAACATATGGTATATTTTGCATTCTACGGTATATTTTGAATGCAGTATATAAATATACCAAATATAGCGTACGGAATATTCTGCAATCTATCGTATATTTTGAATGTAGTATAATGTCAATATACCATTTGGTATATTTTGTACTTATGGTTTTGAATGTAGTACTATGGCAATATACCAAATATATCGTATGGTATATTCTGCAGTATATGGTATATTTTGAATGTAGTATAATATCAATATACCAAATATAAAATTTGGTATGTTTTGCACTCATGGTATATTTTGAATCTGTATTAATATACAAAATACTATTTTTACGGTATGTGAACACGGTATATTTTAAAACGAATATCGCACTGTTTTGCTTTTATTCAGAAATAATAGCGAGTATCTCACAGTTCAGCATACTCGACTGTTACTTTCTTACTTGTTTCATATATTGTTGTTGCCAGTCGAAGTTGTTGTTGCTGCTGCTGCTCGGCAATTGCATTTTTGGCTCATTGCGTTTGGCTGCGGATTGCAGACGCGTCTTTCGCCATGCGCCTGGCACATCTGCTATTTACTTCCCCCCTCCTAGCTTACCTAACTCTCTCTCTCTTCCTCTCTTTCTCTCTGATAGTTGGCAGTCTGCAGTCTTGGTTGCTGGTTGCCACACGACTGCAATCGATATCAAGATACACTTACAAAATTAACTATCGTCAACATACGTGCTTGGTAAATGCAATTACTTGACGATTGACAAGACCGAGGACGTCGACGAAGCAGACATCGCTAAAGTCACACACACAGACACACACACACACATACTCGAGTAGTAAGGATGCGCTCACAAAGTCGTGTGGCTTTTAACTTGATCCTTGTGCCAGCTGAATGCTTGGCAATTGCATTAAGTTCTGCAATGTCGTCTAATGAATGAAACAACAAGCATCATCATACTATATATATATAAAGTATATCAGATAGCAGAAGCGGAGAGAACACACAACTGTTGCTCTAAGCCACAGCTAATGAGCTGAAGAATTCAATTATCATATTCAATTGACGCGACTTTGCGTTGTAAGCTGCTTAAATTGCAATCGGAATTTAAGCATTAGCTTCCATTCAACAATTGAGTTGTCAGACATCGCATTATAGCCTATCGATTGCCAAGTTAATGGATTGCTCTGACCACTTTACTTTGACTCTTGGTCTACAAAAAAAAAATAAATAAATAAATGAGAAACAAACACGAAATATGTTCGAGTGGCAAAGCTTTGACATAAATTCGCATCAGGTTGACGAAGGTCGCAGCACTTTTGGGTAAAAGTGAGAAATCATGGCAAGAGCTAACCTTCCTCTCTCTCTCTGCCACAAAACATGGCATAATATGCTCTGTGCTCTGTGAGCTTGGCTCCGCCTGATGAATCGCTAGCTAATATATCACACAGATTCTGCGTGCAACCCAAAAGCAAGCTGCTTACAAAGGCAAACTCTCATCTTCCTTTTCCTTTTCCTTCTCTTCTGCAACTTGTCATGCATCAAATGCGAAGCACTTGAAGTTGCCATGTAAATAAAGGCAAGAGCGAAGCGGCTTTATTTCGATGTTTCTATGTTTCTTCTTTTCAGTTGCTTCTTCTCCATGTTGCATTATGCACAATGTGCAGCCAAGTGGGCGTGGCAGCTCACATGCCACTCAACAACAGTGTCTCGTTTGTGCATACAGAAATTAAGCTTTCAATGCATTTGCTGCAGACTCTAACTTGAGTGCGTGTATAAAGATGCAGCTTCTAATTAATTATGAAAAGTGCGAGAACAAACAAACATACAGAGAGTAAAATGCTACAAAAAGAAGAAAGGAAGAAAAAAAACTAGAAAACTAACTAAATTTTCACAACACTTTCGGCAAAAAGCTAAACACGCACACACACACTCACACACACACACACACGCACTTGGAGAGAAAAGCTGAGCGAAGAGCTCAAAGCAAATTGCTTCAGTCAATTTAATTAAATTAAACGAAGCGCGTCTCGATAGCAGACCGAACAACGCCAAACGCTTGAGGCAGCTTTAGCTACCAACTAACATACTTCACCCCTGCCCCTAACCGTTCTCCCCTTCCCTCCCATGCCCCATCTAATGGCAATCGAAATCCCTATTCCAAATCCAATGTAAGCCAAAAGCGGCTAAAATGCCACGCGCATCGATACAAAAGGATGCGTTTATCACAATTCTATTAACGCAGCATAGCTCACTCAGTCAGTCAGAAAGAGAGGGGGATAGAAGAGTGAGTGAGAAGAAGGCATAGGAAAAAGTGTGTGTGTGCCTCATCTCGTTGTGTATCCTGCTTTGTGTTGTGCGGCAGCTCGCGGGCGTTTTTCTCAACCGCTTTTCATGTTTGCCGTGGAAATTTGCCAGCAGCGAAAACAACAACAACAACAACTCAGAGAACAACTAGAGGAACAAACGAACGACTTGTGCTGTCAGCATGCGTGCAAATAGAGAGAAAAAGCCATAGAAAAAGCACAGACTTCAAGTTGTCGAAGATTAAATACTCTAACAGACAACTCAAGTGCTCAAGTAGACAGCGAAATGCTTGCAAAAGAAAACTGTGAAGCAGATTTTAAATGCAGAAAAAAGTGGTAGCAAAAATTTAAGAAATTATTTAAAGAATGTCTATTGAAAAGGAAAATATAAAGGAAACTTTAAATGTAAACAAAACAGAAATGGTATAGAAATAGACTATAAATAGAAAGAATATAAATAGAATAGAAATAGATTATAAATAGAATAGAAAGAATATAAATAGAATAGAAATATAATAGAAATAGATTATAAATAGAATAGAAATAGGATAGAAATAGAATAAAAATAGAGTATAAATAGAATAGAAATATAATAGAAATAGAATATATAGAATAGAAATAGAATAGAAAAAGAATAATAATAGAATAGAAATAGAATAGAAAAAAAAATAGAAATAAAATTTAAAAATTATATATTCAGAAGAAATAAAAAAAAAACAGCAACTAAGCTAGGAAGAATTTTAGACAGAATTTAAAGAAAGTGTATAGAATTAGATAGAAAAATCGACAACTTTTTCAAGTGTAATTAAATAGCTTGTAAGCAATGAAACAACTCAAATCGAAGCATTCTTTAGCAGCTTTATGCATTGAATGTAAAGCAAACGCATTCACAAGCAAATAACAATTCCAAACGTACGTTTGATGTTGCTGCAAATGTATTTAAACAATTCAATTTGTCGCATTCATTTCATTTAGAGTATCAATTTTTAAATGTCGTGAGATTATCAAATGAAAATCCCCTTAAATAATTAAATATGCCAGAGCTACAACGTAACGAGAGTATCGACAACTAGGACAATAATGTGATAACATAATCCAAAAAGCGAGCCTCAATTAAAACACGCTCAACAAGTGTTGGCGCCGTGGCAAAAGTGGCAAAAACTGAATTTGCAACTAATCCAGGCCTAAGCCTAATTACATTTTGTGCGCGCGCACTCATCTTTATCCTTTTTTCGAGGGGGGGATATGTCCTGCATCTCTCTGATTAAATCGTCCGTAGAAATATTAAGCCAGTCATCAGCGGGGGCGACAGCGAAGGGAGAGTGAGAGAGAGAGAGAGAATGGTTGCATAAATAATTGCCGTGTGGCATGCCATTTATTTGTTTAAATGACAAATAAAACGCAGCAATCATTTTTATAAACATTTTGCCGCCCTACTATTGTTGTTATTGTTGCTGTTGTTATGCTTGTCTGGTTGCCTTTGGCAAATACGCGGCGTATGCGCAATTTATTTACAAGCATTTTTGTGTTGTGTGTGCGTGTGTGTGCGTGTGTGTGTTTGCCTGCTGTTGGTTTTTATGCCTGGTTAGGATTGCCAGCGCAGTTGCTTAAACATTTATGCAGCCAGCGTTTGTGTGTGCGACTTTGCTTACAACAACAAACAACAATCCCAGCGAGCATTTGCCTATCCAATTTGATGTGAAACACAGGTGGGAACAGAACAAAACAGTAAAGAAAAGAGGGAAGAGGGAACGAGGCTCATGTTTAATGATGAACAAATGTTTAAACTGCTGATGGTGATTTCATATTTTCAAAATCAGCCAATGAAACAATGTGAAACGTTGGCGAAAGTGGTCGAAAGGGTAATTCAGACATTCAACTCTCTTGGTAGAACAAATGTCCGTAAAAAATATGCTCTTCAATTGATCAAAATAATTCCTATGACATATGTATGTAAATTAATGAAATTGTAAGTAACACAAAATAAAAAAGTTAAGCAAAACATTAGCGAATAAGTCACACAGATTAACTAAGGGAATATAACAATAATAATAAAAAAATCAGTTAATACATTTAAGAGAAGTATTTGCGAAAGTGGTCAAAAGAGAAACTAGGAATGCCGAACTCTTTTGGTAGTGCAAATATTGGAATCTGCATAAAGTATTTTCCTTTGCTGATGAAAAAACTATTATCATACACTTAAAGTAAGTAAATTGCTAGTATGACCGAGTGAACAAATAAACCAAAACGTTGGCGAATATGTTACAAAGAATAACTAACAAATAAATCACCACTCAGAAAGCAATACTTTGAAGAGTAAAACACAGTAAAATAGCAGCATTAGATATGTAGATTCAAAGCCTTATTGTCTGCTACTTTCCCTTAACTTGTCTCCTTAATCACTTGGCTGCTAATACTATTAGCATATTAATGTCTAGCAGCTTTCGCTCTAAACTGGACGACAGCTTCTACAACCTTTAGAAGCTGACTTGACGAGTGTTGTGCCACTTTTGTTGGCAATTTCTGCTGGGCAGCCGCAAATGGCAATGTTTATTAGCCATAATGATGCTGCGGCCCCGTCAACAAAAGGACAACAACAAGGAAAATATGTTGCCAGCTCCTTTTGCTTCTTTCCCGTCTCTGTCTCTCTTTCTACTCTGACTTCTTCGTCTGGCTGCCAACAACTTTGAATAAACTACAAGTTTTGTGTGCCACACGGGGCAAATAGCAAAAAATGGAGGAGAAAAAAAAGGAAACAAGGAGAAGGCAGCAGACAGAGCAAAGGTATCGCATCCTGGTTTCAGTTTTCATCCTGTCGTTCTCTTTCTCGTTCTCGTTGATGTCGCGTCGACAATTTTACTTGGCTATTTATAACTGTCGCGATGTTGTTTTCCCCCATTTTTCCCTCCACCCCCGGTTAACATCTACATTCTGTTGTGTGGTAGCTGCAGCACGTTAGCAGCTGGCCAAGGAACAGGCAACCTGTTCGTCCTGTTCGTCCTTGTCTGGTCACCAATCACTCGTCGAGTCGCTCACAAATTGCGGTAATTTCTTGTTGTCGCCATCAGGCAGAAGTCGGACACAAGCTGCAAGTTGGGCAGCCGCTGAATTATAACCAAAGTGGCTAATTTGTCACACTGAGAGCCAAGCAAAGGAGACAGCAATAGACCAAGAGAAACAGACAGAGAGAGAGAGAGAGAAGTCAGGACAATGGCTTTACAATCGCTCTCAAGCTTCAGCTTCACATAATTCGATCATCCGTTCAATTGCTTATGATGATATTCCCTCTTCTTCTTTTTCTGTTGGCCAAGATGATTTCCTTGATATATTCTTGATATCGTTGGCAAATATTTTTGCCTTGCAGCACACAACGCAAAGGACACTCACTCACACACTCAACATTCAACGTCTATTTGGCTCTTTATTGCTGTTTTATGAACCAAATACACAACTTTCCAGCAAAATGCAAAATTTGTGTCTGCTGCTTGCTTTGCGCTCCTTCACAATGGTCAATTGTGAACGAATCTCCCGTCAGCTCAGACTGTGCTCTTGGCCTCCAGTTGTTGCTGAAGATATTCAGCTTCAAGCAAAATTATTCGCATAGCAAGCAAAGAAAATCTATTGAATAGTCTCGTGTCTTTCCTCCGCTTATTCCCCCGCTGCTGCTCATCTCTGTCTAGGCTTTCCCTCCTCCTCCTCAGTCTCCTTAGTTTCTATGCAAATGCCTGCTTGGCAATTGGATTTGCGTATTCGGATAAACATTTCAATTGGCCGCACGCTTCATTACCCTCAACCCGGTTTATAGTACTGTTTCCGCCCCGCCCACTCTTCTCCTCTCTTCTCAATGTTGGGCAACTTTTTCAATCTGGCAGAAATGGTAAATGGATAACAGAAAACGAAACGCAACGCAACGAAAACTGTTGAAAATTAATTTCGCAACAAATTCACAAAAATGCAACCTGCAATTGTTATGCTACTTTTGCAGTTCTCTCTCTCTTTCTCTGCATCTCTCCCTCTCTTCCTCACTGCTGTTGCCTTCGGGCTTGCATTGCAATTCTGCAATTCAGATCCAACATCAGTTACTAAATTATGCAAATTAAAATATGTACACATAATTACATATGTAAATCGCATTAATTTTACAACTCGACTAGCAACACGCTCCCAAAGTCGATATCAATTTGCGGTTAACATATCACAGAATAACTCTTTTTTACTGTTTTATTTTGTTGTGCATCCAACTGTTTGAATTATTGTTTAATTCCCTCTAATTAAACTGAACTTCACAACTATGAAAACACTCTACAAATCAGGTTAATTTCCTCAAAATTGTAAAGTAATTTATCTTTAGTTTTTCACTGCATTTGTATATAGCATAAACTTAATTTTCTTGGTAAATGAATCTCAATGAAAGCGCATCTGGTAGTCTACTTGTAATTTCACATCATTATTTTCGCTGCTGGGCAAACACGAAATGACCACAAAATGATTTTTATAGCCGAGTTAATTGAGGTCCGCAGCGCGGTTTTCATTTGATTAAGTTTAATAATTGCAAACGGCGCGAACAATGCACAAATATTTACAAGTTTACATAAGAACGACAACACTATTACATTATTTAGCTTTAAACATGTATTTTTTAAGGGACAGCATAAAAAAAACATATCAGACAAGAGTGAGAATTCCGGAAGAGTTATTTAACGAGTGGACAGTTCATCTCTAGTGACAAATATCTAGCGACAACTGTCAATACTTACAAATTAGTTTGTTGATGAGTCATTTATGTTCTATCTATTTTTTATAAATACAATTCTTAGACGACTAAATAATTTAACTGTCCAGCTACAAATTTTAAAACCTACTAATCCTATTGCATACAAACAGTTCCCTAGCAAGTGGACAATCCATCTGCCTAATGATAAGTTACAATACATAAAAGTGAATTCGTTTTGATTATTAAAATCTATCTAATAAAATTTTAATTCATTACTTTCATGATTCTTTTCTGGTTTATTTGTCAATACTAAGAGTGCCTATGATTGGACTACTCTGTAAGCAGTTCAACAAGTTGGCAGCTCTTTTCTTCATGAACTTTAAGTTTCTTAAGCACTTAATGCTTTTTTCTGTCCATTAAACGCATCTCTCTGACATTTACTTTACATTTCTAGGATCTGCCACACATAACTACATAATAACATTTATTTAACAAGTGGACAGCCATCGGCTAAACGGCGTTTCAATACATAAATGGTTATCAATTTTGATATACATAAAATTATCTATTATGCCAAATATAATTCTTTACTTTTATAATTCTTTTCTCAATTACTTCACTCTCTCTCTCTATGTTTGGGATACTCACTAAACAGTTCATTAAGTTGGCAGTCCATCCTCCTAATGACAAGTTTCGATATATAAAATAAACTAATTTTGCTTTATTAAAAACATAACTTTCTTATTACAAATATAATTCTTTACTTTCACAATTATTTTATATACTTGAGAATACTAAGAATGACTATGATTGGACTACTCTGCAAAAAGTTCAACAAGTTGGCAGCCCTTCTCTACTTCAATTTTAAGTTCTTTAAGCAGTTACTGTTTTTTTATTTCTGTCCATTAAGTGCAGGTCTCTAACATTTACTTTCCATTTCCAGGTTCTGCCACATCTAATAAACTTGTGTTCGGACTGCGTAGAAAGTGCAACGAGTTGGCAGCCCCGCTCCCATATGCCAGAATACGGACATGATTAATTGTTTGCTTTTTTTTTGTAGCTTTTATAGCTTTGCATATTTCACTCTTGCTTTCTGCCTCGCCCGCCTCACCTCGCTGCCTGCTGTTGTCCATCTTTTCTACTGATATATTAGTTTCAGTTGTGTTGCCTCCGCTCAACTATTTTCTTTTGCAGGTTTCCCTCACTTTTAAAATAACTTTTATTTTTGTTGTGTTGTAAAACGAAACGCAATGCAACTGAAATCATGCAAAAGAGCAACAAAAACAACAACAGCTACAACAACAACAATAGCAAGAACAACAACGACAACAGCAGCCAGCTTTGGCCGCATGCTGCGGTGAGCCGCACACATCAACAGCCAGCCAACAGGCAGCTGGGAAGGCAGAGAGAGAGAGAGAGAGAGAGAGAGAGAGAGAGAGAGGGAGAGAGAGCGACGCGGGGAGTCAGTCCGCCATGGCCAGGCAAAACAGCAACAATAATAACAAACGAAACAACAATAAAAATGGTTGACCAGGCGAAAGTTATTTACTGCAAATCGGCGAAGTGAAGCGCAGATCGCAGCTGACGACGCAACGCAACGCAACGTGAAGCAAGGGGCAAAAAGAAGGGGCAGCAACTGGCAACATTTGCCCCAATTGCCTGGCTGGCTTTAAATATGCTTCAAAGTGCCAAAATGTTCAATTAAAATTGCGAAATTAATTTAAAACTAACTGCAAAAAGCCAGGTAAACTTTCCCAGCAGACTCTTTCCTCTCTCTCCCTCTCTTTCGCCATCCCTTTTCCACCCACTTGAGTCGTATTGAGGCCACGGTGCAAATTACAAGGCACCTCTCACAGAGCCTTGCATCTGCATTCGGGAATTTCGATTCAAATTTCCGTTTTCGATATCAGAAACTTCAATTCCCGCCCCGCTTGTCGTCCGCTTGACTGCCAGTCACAGCAATTGTCCGAACTATTTTTCCACTAGCAGCTTTAAATTATAATTGAAACAATAGTTTTTGGAAAAGAATAGTAAACCAAATAAAATGCAGTGCTGAGAAGTTTTGGTCTGCAATTGGCAAACGAAGTGGGCCAAATAGCCAACAGCATCAATTGTTGAGCCTTTGCTGTTATTGGGGATTCAGTCTGTGGTCAAAAACTCGAGCGGGGAAAAATCAGAGCCTTAAAAGCAGCGAGAAACGAGTAGCGAATTGAATAAATAGCGAGAATGAGAGAACACGTTAGAAAAAAGAAATAAAGAAAGAATGAAAGAACATAAGCAACGAGAGAATAAAAGTAGCGAGTATATAAGAATAAAAGAAGAGAAAGGCAACGAGTAATAAATCAGCGAGTAACGAAAGGAGCCTAACTGAAAAGCAATCTTCGTACACTTAATATCAAAAGTAGAAATGTTGTAGAGTATTATAGTTAACGGCTCAAAGCTAGTAACGAGAGAGGAGCAAGGGGAAACAGGCGTAACGAAACTAGAGAGACAGAGAGAGAGAGAGAGAGAGAGAGAGAGAGAGAGATAGATAGAGAAATCTATCAACGAGTTGAAGTTAACAAAACTCTAAAAAGTTCTAAGAAAGTCCATCCAGAATGAAATTATCTTCAGTAACGAGTAACGAGTTCGACTGCCTAATTAAATTAGCGTGTAGCGAATAATTTCAAACTTAACGAGAGCTATCAGCAAGTGGAAGTAAACGAGCCAAAAAAACGAAATAAGCACTGGTCAAAAGCCGCAAAGAGTGCAGTTAACAGTGCTCGTAACAAACGAGTTCCACCTCAAATCTCTGTCAATGTAAAACCCCACGCACGTAGCAATAGTCATGCAATAGATTCAATAACAACAACAACAAACCAAATAGGAATAGAAATAGAAATGGGAATGCGAATGCGAATCGAAATGGGAATCGGAATCGGAATTAATTTGTATGTGAGTTTGTATTGTGATCAGTTGATACCCTCAAATTGGCCAGACAATTGAGTTCGCTTTTGACCACACTCGCATTCGAACTCACAATTGACTGAATGACTGAGTGAGTGAACGAGCGGAGGTAGAGCAAGCGAGCGAGAGAAGAGCTTATCTGACCCCACATTAACTGCTTCAAATGCCGGAATGATTCAATGGGGAGTAAACTCTTAACCTCTTTACGAGTCCATTAGCTGCTGTTTATGTCGACGACAGTTCAGTTCAGTCCAGAGTTCTCTCTCCTTCTCTGTTGCTCTGTTCTCTATTCTTCATGCGATTCGCATGCAATTATAAAGCATACTCGGAGACTCGTAATCGCACTCGTACCTTGCTTGCTTCCCAGCAGCGTATCTTTCGCTTATCTTTGCCACTCAACTCGCAACTCGTGCTACGTGCTGTGGCAGCAACAGCAGCGACCACCACGACGACGACGACGACGACTGCGACGTTGCAAAGTAGGCAACAATAAATTATTTCATTGCTGACCACAAACAGTTGAATGTTGTTTTCGTGCTCCTCCTTCTCTTTCTCAGTTGCTGCTGCTCACGTCTGCCATTAAACTCGGCGTAAAAATAGCTTGAAATATGTAATTTTCCGGTTCAATTACAACGCCACATCAGCAGCAGCAGCAGCAGTGGCAACGTTGGGCATCCACATCCGCAACATCACCAGCAACAACAGCAGACCAAGATCCATGTACGCTGATAGCAACTGGACACCGCGCGCGCTTTTGCGATATGCGATTCGGATAGCACTCAGTAATTTGTAGTAAATCTCTGGAGCACGTGGAAGCCACTGACTGCTGCTCCACAGAGAGAAAGAGGAGAGGAGAGGACTTGGAATGCTCCGCTGTGGCCTCAAAACATGCGCTGGCTGCGTGCCGCATTTTAATAAGTCGACGGCTAAAACGGCTCAATCGAAAACATTTCAGGTTTTAACATTTAAATTTGATTGAGTAAAGCGGAAGAGCAGCAAATTTAAATTGTGTAAACAGTTGAATTGAAGGCAGTTGAGAAAATGTCCAAGTAAATTGCCAGTCAAATTGAATTTTTATAATTAAACTTCTCAATTAAGTTCGAAATTGAATGAAATATCAATTATGCTATAAAAAAATATGTATAAATATAAATAACTGTCAAAGTCTTGAAGTAAGAGTAATTAAGTAATGATTATAGAAGCTCATGGAATATAAATTTTACAATAAAAATTATGAAATAAAATGATGAGTACTTCAAGAGCAAACATATAAATAACGCAGCCTTGAAGTAATAAAATTCATATGAATCATTATGACAATAAAGCTCTTGAAATACCCAATATGTAGTTTACATTATTAAATATATTAATATATATATAATAAAACAATTAAAAGTGACAAGTGATAAAAAACAAGGCAATACAAAGTCACCCACACAAAAGTTCTACAATAAAGTCTGTGTAACTATGCGACATAGTCAAAGACTCCCTCAACACTGCTGCGAGGATAATCTAATGTTAATGTTGACATAGGAAATGTATAAGGACAAGCAGGATGCAGCCTCTAGGAGTACTTTTGCCAACTGTTTGTATTGCGATAGGTAAGCAATGACATTTCATTTGGTTTGAAGGAACCAACAGTTGATTTGCATACGGCTTAAGATCAACAAGAAGCCTAAGAAGAAAGGAGAGAGAACGCAGAGAAGTAAACGTGAAAAAGATTACAAATGCTGCAAGGCAGAGTCGAGTAGAAGAAAAAGGCAAAAGAAAGCAAATCGATGCTGCAAAAAAGGATAGAAGAAGGAAAGGGAGTTGAGTGCTAAGCAACTTGACTGCAAAAATGCCAGCAAGTAAATTTTAAACATCGCACGTGGCCATAAAAACCATGAGCCAAGCCAAAGAGTCTAACGAATGTGCCAGGAGCAGTAGCCAGGACCAGAACCAGGACGAGAACGGAGGAAGGAAGCAGCGTGTGTGTGTGTGGGGGGAACTGCATTTTAGCGCCATATTTTATACACACTTAAAGTCACACACAGAGAAAACGGCGGAAAATAAACGGGATGCAAGCACGAAGTTGGGGTGAAGAAGGAGGAGGAGACGAGGCCTGGAAAATGGTGAAAACGCTGCAGTCGCCGCAGTGTCAAAGCAAGAAAGGCAAGCGGCAATGCGGGTAAAGATAAACGCGACGCAGAGACAACCAGAAAGAGAGAGATATGGTATGTGAGAGCGAGAAGGGAGATCGAAAAACAAAAGGTCAAAAAGTTTGCAGAAAAGCGTGTGAAAAAGTGAGTGAAAATGGGTTAAGCAAATGCCAAGAGCACAACAAAAGAGGCCGCACAAATAAAATGCAGGCCAGCTTCAGCTCCAACTTCAACTTTAGCGCCAATGCCACGCCCACACATCAGACAAATACGCGGACTGCGTACAACGGTGCGTATAATGAATATTAATAAATGCGCCACTGAATTAATTAATGACACGCAGCATTTTCAATTAGCAACAAGACGCAACAAGCAAAACGACGTCCAGCAGACAGCGAACAAGACGTTTAACAAGGCCACACAAATAAGTTGCCCGAGGGGGGCAACAGCTGTAGATGAGAGGGGGAGGGGGAGGGGAGAGGGCAACACCGTGGTTTGCCTAATTAAAATTTAATTAATTAACAATGCGATGGGCGCAAATGGCCAATGGAAAAGTGTCGAAATTCGGCAAATAGCCGCCATCTGTTTTGTCGACAAAAGATTTTCCATTTTCGAAACATCAAGATGGATTTTCGTTTCATTGATGGCAAGTGGCAAGTAGCAAGTGGCAAGTGGCAAGATGGGCACGTGCCGCAGCATGCCACACAACACATGGCTCAAAAATTCTATTGATTTCATTTTCTTCGTCGCTTTGTCGTAATTGTTGCTTCAATATGCCACATCATTTTCGGCTCATTAATCACTCGACCATTTTCATTAGCCACGACCAAAGTTTCTTGGCTCTCTCTAATTACATTTCGATGCTGGCCCCAAAAATAAAATAAAAAGATGAAAGCCAAATGAAAATATTTTATAGATTTTCGGCCCACAACAAACAACACGGCCATAAATACCATCGCATTGACCACATTTTCTGTGTTCTGAGTTCTACACTCTCTCTTTTATAATGTGAAATTAGGAAATTAACAAAATACTCATTTCAATTCATTTGATTCACTGAATCGCAAGTAATTGAAAATCAATTGCCAAAGTGAATCGACAAGGCATCAACACCTATTTTGAGTTGATGAATTCCATTTTTAGAAATCAACTCTGTCCTTCAGAATAGTCAACTAAACTGTGATTGCAAACAAACTTATTGCCAATTTATATTTACTATCTAGAAATACTTTTTCTATAGTTGCAATTGAATAGCTTGGTTTGATATTGGTGCAAATTTGATGAGCAAGTTTTATTCGCATCAACTGAGTTAAAGCTAGCATTAAAAGACGCATGAAAACTGAAATGTTGTGAGTGAAATTCGATTCAGCTGTAACAAACTTATTTTGTGCTTCAATCTATGGCAATCCAATATTGCATTTAAACTAATTTTTACTCCTTTCATAATAAACAAGTAAGAAAGCTACAGTCGAGTGTGCTCGACTGTGAGTTACCCGTAACTTATTTTGAATAATAGTAAAACAGTTCGGAATTATTCCTAAAATATACCACAATAATACTAAAAATATACCGTACATATACTTGGTATATTTATGTAGTACAACATTTAAAATATACCATAGTAAATCAGTGAGGTATTATTCATGAAAAATATACCAAATCAATATACCGCAAAAATACTAAACATATACCGACGGCTGTATTTGGTATATTAATATAGTACTACATATAAATAATAGTAAAACAGTTCGGAATTATTCATAAAATATACCACAAAAATACTAAAAATATACCAGTACATATACTTGGTATATTTATGTAGTACAACGTTTAAAATATACCATAGTAAAAAAGTGAGGTATTATTCCTTAAAAATATACCAAATCAATATACCGCAAAAATACTAAACATATACCGACGGCTGTAGTTGCTGGTATTAATATAGTACTACATTTAAATATACTATAGAATATAAAATATACCAGATTTGGAACCAAAGCAACTAAGACCCGCAGTAAGAAGGCATTATTTCCATACGAAACTATTTCCTAAATAGTTATAATACTATAATAATAATAAGTAGCTAGTATAAATATAAACTGTTTCATAATACAACTCTTCAACTGTTTTATTGTCAACTCTGAGCTCACTTATAAACTCATCTTAGCTTTCCAATTGCAATTCCTTTTGCATAACATATTTTGCGTATTGCATAAAATCCTTTTTGTCGCTCAAAAAATAACTTCGACCAGCTTTTGAGAAAAACTTGTCGCATGTTTTTGGACAATAATCCAATTGGTTGTGTAAACAGATTGATTGTCTATGAATGATCTGTGAGAGCGGAGCGTTAAAGGCAAAGGGCATTTCGTTGATTGCGCAACTAAATTCCAATCAAACTCGAAAGTCAACTCAATATTTTGGCAACAATTTGTGTGAAGCGAAGCGCACAATGTTGGCCGCAAATGTTGCAACTTGCATGTCAAGCTGTCCGGCAGAGTAGAGGAGGGAGGAGAAGAAGTCAGAGCCAGTGACGGAGGGGAGGCGAGGAGTGTATCCATTGGCAGCACGTTCGGCACGTTGCTGGCCATTTGGCACATTTGACGACAGTGACAATTATCGATCAGAGGCACGCACAATGCCGCTTAAATGGGGCAGAGGCGCAACGCAATGCAACACAGCGAAGCGGAGCGCATCGCATCGCATCCTTGGCCTCATTTGCATAAATGACGGGCATGCAATGCAGCCTCCCTCCTCGATGTTCCCCTCGCTTCCACTCTTTCGAATGGGCACAAAAAGTGCCTCACACACAGAGCAGAGAAGAGCAGAGAGAGAGTGGCATGCTCGTCATTTTGTGCGTCGCCGTTGTTGCAACTATTGTTGCAATAATAGCCCTTAAACATTTACGGCCTGCGCCATGCAATCAAAGGGATTTTGTTGCATGTCCTTGTTGTTGCAAGTGCTTACTTTGCGGCTTTAGTTAAGCGACTTTAAGCTGCTTAAACGAGACCAAAGCAGAGCAGCAGAGAGTGGACGCCAGCTAAATCGAATGGGCGGGCCTGGGGGCCGGGGGCGTGGACAAATCAAAGCTGCTAAATGAAATGTCTTCATTAAATTAAACTGGCGACGAAAATGAAAATGAAAATGACGAAAAACGAACGAAATGCTTTGAGCCATGTTTTATGGGCCAAGGCAAAAGAAATATGCGGCGATAAAGTGTAATAGAGGAGAGAGAGGGGGAGGGGAAGCAGCTGCAGTGCCACAGTCAAGAGATCTTCCTTTCCCTCTCCTTCCCTTCCCTTCCAACTTCCCACTGAGACTCGAGGCCAGTAATTGCCGAGTGTTTTATTGCCAAATTTTAGAGCTTCTAAGTCTACGTCTAACGTCGAACATTTGTCAGGGCCGAGGCGCCAACAGAGCTGTCTCTTCGCCCTACCTCCCTCTCCCCTCCCGCTTTCTGTCTCGCCTGCAATCTCTTCGCATTTCGCCCATAAATTTTGGCACTTGACTTTTCGCGTGGAATTCATTAGTTTTTCTCTGGCTCTGACTCTGAGTCGAAGTCATTGCTGAGGGCAAATTAAATTACATTTAATTGCTTGGCTCATAACTTGGCCAGCCAAAGGGACAGAGAGTCCCTTAAGATTGCAGCCTGCCACTGATAATGCTGCCATATGTTGTTGGCCTCGGGCACAGTTCACTTATTTGTCATCATTAGACAAATGTCCAGAACTTGCATTCCTCGACGAGTGGCACAAACTGAATTTCGGTGCAAGCTTGCTTCTGACAGCTGCAGCTTATATTTTTGTGAATTCAAGAGAGAGAGAGAGAGAGAACTGCAAGCGATAGCTAATATAAATGCATGTAATACATTTTGGGCACTAGCAGCAAACACTCAAGTCACAGTTTGCTGCCACAGGCTGAGGCACAGTTTGAAGTGCAACACCAGAAGACCAAAAGTGGCAGCTGCAGGCGTCAGTTACTTCAAGTGTCTTTCTCTTGTATTGCCAAGTGCGAGTTGGCTAAGCTTTTCCCTCTATCTTCTTCATTAAATATGCCCGAGTTGGGGCATTATTAACCAAAGTAATGCTGCAGGCATTATTTTATACCCCCAAACTGAAGAGAGAGATATTTAAATGCATTTCGAAGACAAGCCACTTAATCATCGTCTTGGCAATTGCCACTTCTCTTCTCTTCACTCGAGTTGAGTGTTGTTTCTCAAGCATTGTTCTTGAACTTGCTCTTGACGCAAACACTTGGCCAAAAAACCGAATGAACTTGCTCCAGAAACATTTCATGCAATTCATAAAAATTAATTAAGAACTAGCTGTGAGCTCTGAGCTGTGGCTTTGCTGTCAAACACTTGACCACGCGCCAAGTGAGAGCCAAACACACAGCTTGAGACGTCTTCTGTCCTCTTCGACTACAAGTTATTGCCAGTGTTATTGTCTTCTTGTTATTTCAGACTATTGACCAGTTTACACTCAAGTTGTTTGCGCCCTCCAACAGAGAGAGAGTCTCCTCTTTGGTCGTCAACAACTTGTACATTATTTCATCTAGATTTTTGTGTCCGCTGTGTCTTTAGTTTGTTCAAGTTGTTATTTCAATTTTTCACTCGCACTCGCTACTCGAGTCCCAGCTGATGTTTGACCGCAGTCCGAAGACAACAGCATCCTTTCTCTCCCTTTTGGGGTACGTTGCGGTTGCCTGAGGTTCCGGACTCGCAACGTTGCGGTGATAAATTTGCAGCTTTTACTCTTGCAGCAGCAGCAGCAACTGCTTCGGCTGTGGCAAGTTTGGAGCATAAATCGCCGTCAAGTGTATTTAAATTCGCATTTGGACAGTTTTCAATTGAGTTTCGCGGTTGCTGCGGTTCTTCTTCGGTTCCCTACTTCGACTCGCCCTGAAAAGTATGCAACACTAATTATAAGTTGGCAGCCAAAGCAAAGCTAAAACTCTGAGAGCTCGGAGACCGAAGCCCCATTACCATCAAGCACGCCAGATTAGACAATTTCGGCATGTTTGATTAAACAGCACTTATCAAGGACTCTACTGCGGAGCCTATAGCACGCTAATCTCCTCGCTCTCGAGCACTCTCCACAAATGCAATCGTTCGACCAAAAGTCAAAGATGCCTATATCTATGGCAAAATATATGGAACTGAAACGGGTTTTTGCTTTGCTCTGTGGTGCCAAAAGTCGCGAGTCGAGTCAAGTTGAGTTGAGTTGAGTTTCGAGTTTTTGCTGCTAATGAAATAAAGATGCCCGCTGTATCATCGACTTGAAATTAGGATAGAAGCAGACGAGGCAACAAAAAGGGCGGGGCGGGGCAAGGCAGGGCCGAGCGAATGTTGCGCAGGATTCATTTCAAAAGTTTGCTAATGGTTTTAAGCGTAATGAAGCCGGAAATTAGTAAACATTTTGCACAGTGTCTCAAGCTGCAACAACAATCAACTAAAACAGCTTGCTAAACAAACATTATGTAAAGCATTTTAAGTGCAGAGATAAGAGATACCTATATGATCTATTTTAGGAAGTGAAATGTATGCGACTAAATTTGATATTTAGAAACATTGAAGTGGAAGATTTTGAACAGAAATATTGCTTATTTAAGAATAAAATCAAAGAATGTAGACTTACCATTTGTATGCAGCATTTGTGTGAGCACTGAAATATAAAGGAGAAATATTTTAATATTATCAGAAATATCTTAAATAATATAACAAGTAAGAAAGCCACAATCCAGTCTACTCTACTGAAAGATACACGTAAGTGCGGGATACAATTTTAAAAAATAGCAAATATACCGCAAAAATACTATAAATATACCGAATGATATCGATTAATTTTAAAGTATACCAAAACCGATATATCGCATAAATTCTAAAAGTACACTCAATGGTATCTTTTAATTTAAAATTATACAGAATTAAAATACTACAAAATACTAAATATATACTTAATGTTATCTATTATTTTAAAAAAAAATAACAAATAACGCAAAATAATAAAAAATATACCAAATGGTAAATTTGGTATATTGATATAGTATTTCCTGGAGGCATAAAATTATAATACACTATAGAAATATTATAAATTTTGTACACTTCTGACTAACTCAGGCTGAGTCACAAATGTAATAAAAATGCTTAGTTAGATTTAACATATCTTGCCGTCGCTAAACTCAATTCAGAATGAACAACAAAAATAGAAGCAATATTTATTGGCTTTAATTAAGCAAAATCTACACTTTCTAGCCATGTTGAACCACTGTGCAAGCAGCTCGTCAGCTTCAGCTTCAGTTCTGCCTTGCCCTTTGCTGCTCTTTGCGTTGTGGAAAGCTGTTGTTGATTTCGTCGTTGTTGTTGTTGTTGTGCTATTTAAAGGGTAAGCCATCATCAAGCAAAGTGTAGAAGAGCTCTTCCCTCCGCTATGCCTCCTTCTCACTCTTCTTTGCCTCCCATTCTGGCTGGCTTCTGACTGAGGTCTCATTGTCTAAGCGAAGCTTTTGTTAGTTAATTCATTTGAAGTTTGCAACTAAAAGTTTTAATGTTGCCGCTTTGAATTTGGCTAAAATGGATAATTATTTTAACAAATTGTGCAAAATGCTTAACAAAAACTTGGCAACATCCTTCGGCGTTGCGTCTGCCAGGCGTCTAAGACGCTGCGGTTGTTTCACCTTGCCTTCGCTGTTGGCTTGTCTGAGGTGTAGGCTCTACTCTGCTCTCCCTCTCTCTCTCTGAAGTCCAACTGTTGAGCAAACCAACCGAGCTATGCCACGACTTATAACTCAAAACTCAACACAGCCGCAGGAACTTTGAAGATGCTGCTGCAGTCGCCCACACCGCAACAGCAACAGCAACATCAACAGCAAGCAACACCGCAGACGCTTAACTGCTTTGCCGCGCCTTCAGCCCACATTTTAATTAGTCGCATTTGTTGCAAAGCATCCAATTTAATGCACTTGAAATCATTTTCGCAAAGTTTCCGACAACAATCGTGACTGCCAATTTCTGAGCTGAGAGAGAGAGCGAGAGAGAGGGAAAGTATGGAAGAGGGAGGCACATTTAAAATCCGAACTGCAAATGAAATAATTGCCAAACGTTTTAAGCATGCAAAGCGACAAAATTTGACACAGCAACAAGTGCATTCCAACAAACGAAAACGCCAAAAATACAACAATTTACAAAACAGTTAAAAAAAAACTGAAATTTGCATTAATTAAGGTTAATAATGAATATTAAACTTTACAATCAAAGTTGGCGGTTTAAAGGTAAAAAAGCCACAATTCCAGCATATGAAAACACCAAATATGCATCAGTTTCAAAAATAGTTAATTAAAGCAGAAATTCTCTTTAATTAATTATTGAGCAATGCTTTAAACTTAAAGGAATAAACAACTCAAGTTGGCGATTCAAAGGTGAAAGCGAAAAAACAACACTTTTTGATAGAGCTACACTACAATTCCAGTAAATAAAAACGCCAAAAATTGCAAGAAACTAAATAAAAACTTGATAATCTTACCAATTTATTATTAAACCGCATATTAAATATAAAGAAATAATCAGTTCAAGTTTGTGAATTCGCAGCGAAAGTGTTTTGTGGCATGCGCGCAATCAAAATACTTGAACGGAAATCATTAAAAAGTATCTCAGATCAGAGTGATCCATAAATATACAAGTTAAACAGCATTTAGCATTGGCGAAATGGCCGAGAAAGTATTTTGCGAGTACACAAGTTCTAAATGCTTGGAAAAAAGGGGCAAGGAGAAGGCGAAAGAAGCGGAGGAGGAGGAGTTTGAAAATCAACGACGAACGAGTGCGTCATTTGTTGCTCTGTGTTGGCTACGTGCATCGCATGGCGATTGTCGAAAATTTCTGGCAATGGGCGCAACTTTTAACACAATTTATAAACGCAACACAATTTATAGAATTTTTGAATTAAATGCAAAGTATACGACTATAGAGAATTGTGTTGCCTGTTGCCTCCCTCACTCTCTCTACTATTTGCTTGCATAAAAGTTGGGGCAACTCCTCCACACACACACATACACAGCTCGAAGCCTGATGCCGGAAAGCAAACAGCAGCCGCTTCTGGCTTGTGGCAATTACCGAGGACCACAGCAGAAAGGCCACTGCAGAAAGTTGCCCCGAAAAAGTCGGCAACTCTGATGCGAATTTAGTAGTCGAACCTAAGCTCACAACATTTTAAATACGAGCACGTTGAGTGGGGGGAGAAGAGAGGAGTGAGCATTACGTGTATTTTATATTTTCAGCTATTTTAAAGCTTTTGGGGATCTACATATTTAATTGATAACAATTTACAATCGCATTTACATAATTGAATAATTTGCGAGTCGAGCATTAAGCGATTTTCATTTCACATTCCCTTTCCCAATGCCCTTACGAAAGGGTATTGTAAACTGAGGGCGATGTTTGCCAAGCAAGTCTTTCAAGTATTTAAGTAACTGAATTAATTACTATTGTTTAGCTTAGATTATAGTATTATTCCACTAACAAATTAAATCTATTTCAGCCACGAGTGAATTTTCATTAGTTAAATTTCAGTGTATTTCAAACTCTTCATACTTTAAGTCCTCTCACATATTTTTCTATTAATTGCAATTTTATCGCACTTGCAGCTTAATTAGTGCAGTTTTTTTTTTTTTGCAAAATGCATAGAAAATATCAATTACAATCAAATTAGAATTATAATTTCATATTATACAATATTTGCACACGAATCAAATCATTTACTCATGCACGAACAAATTAAATTCGTGTCAAAAACCAATTTTCAATTCAACTTTGTGTCAATAATATGCACAAGTGTTTAATAAATTCACTTTACTATTAAATTCACTTAATTTAATTTCAAGTAAATTCGTAAATTGTCTTTAAGAAATCTGCATTGTTGTCGCTGCAAATGTGCTTCCTTAATTTCGCCTGCTCGAGATTAATTTTTGTGCCGTGCTGTTAACAACATTTGCGTTTTGAGTTCTCTTATTTTTTTTGGTGCCGTTCTTTGTGCACTTTTTTGTGCGGCTTTTGCATATTTATGCAATTAAAATTGCAAATATGCTGTAACACAGCCCAACACCTTCCTCTTTCCTTTCCCCTTTTCCATTTGCCGCTTCGTTTTCACAGCACGCCAAAAAGAGGCCTCAAATCACGCTACACACGAGGCGTATGCGCAATTTTCACTCATTTTATTTGTATTCCGTGTTCTGTCGGTAAATATTGCAAAAATGTATTTAAAAAATCATTTTAAAATTCCCAACCCCTTTTCTCTGACTATTGTCGCTGTCCATCATCAAGTGATTAATCCCTTAAGCACTTTACTAGTCCATCACAATTATTTCTGCGAGCTATCAACACAGCAAAAAATATGCTGAAGATTACTATGCATAAATTAGTGGTTGAATTTTTTACTCCTTAGATATTTATGAGATATTTATAATTATATAAATATCAACATGCACATGCAGTAGTATTTAAATCAATCATTCGCTCAGATAAAAATTATAGAAGGTATTAAGGAAATTCTTTAGTATAGGGAAAAGCGCCTATTTACTAAGGGTCACAATTCTTTTGTCTGACAATCTAGTATATTTTGCAATATTTGGTATATTTTGGAGGTGATACTATATACTTTACTTGGTATAATTTGCTCGCTGTGGTATATTTTGAAGGGTATACTATATACTAATATATTTTGCCCTCTGTGGTAAGTAATTACATCAAATTTAGTCTTTCGTATAATTTCAGTATTTTTGCAGAATGTTAATTTGGTATATTTTAAAATTAATACCGCGCTATTTTGCTTTTGTTCACAATTAGAAGAGCATATCTTAGTTCAAGCAGACTCAACTGTAACTTTCTTACTTGCTCATTAACACATAGCATAATTCAATTAAAGTACGAAGTTAACTAATTCTAATAATTCTCTATTCATTTCATTACTTTATTCTACCTTACTTTTATTATTTCTGAACTATTCTATCTTATTACTTTAAAAGTCCTCATTCTTCTACGTTACTTTTATTATTTCTGAAATTTTTGCACTTTTAATTTTCTTTTTAAATAAACAATATAAATTCCTTAGCCTGAATTCCTTAAAAATAATACGTCTTAATCCATTTAGTTCACACCTGCTAAATCTCTTACAAATCACTCTCTAATTTACCTATAAATTTCACTTCTCCTCATTCATCTCATCTCTCAACTGTCCTCAATAGTTATTCCTTTGGATCCGACCAAGCATTGTTATAGATTAGCAAATTATGCAGTTTAGGATGCAATCAGATAAAGATAAGAGGGAATGCGATCTCTCAAGGAGCTCGACAGTTTTCGAATTGGATGCGTGCTGTGACAATTGCATGATTGTGTTTGCCACAACACGTTGCAAGCAAGTGTGTGGCACAAGCACAATGCTTGACTAAGATTGAATGCCCATCGAGGTGACAGAACGCTGCAGCAGCCAGCAGCCAGCAGCCAACAGCGATGTCGTGGCAATGTCAATTGGATTTGCATTGACACACAATGCGAAGCGTGAGGCATAAGTGGCAAGTGGCTGAGGCAGAGGCAGTGGCAACTGATTCGTGGTGCAGCTTCTGGTTTTGTTTTGATTGGTTGCGGCATAAATTTGCAATAAATTGCAGCGTTGTATACACAATGAAGACATTACGTATACGCCACTTGGTGCCTGGTGCCGCCCCGCACGGAACGTGCCACAAGCACAAGCACACGCAAAATGTATTAGAAAACGGAAACAGCTCAAGGGAAACACTTGAGCAGCACAGCAAAATACGATTACGCTACGATAAAGGGCAGCACCCAAAATCAGGCCACGAAGGGAGTTGAAGTTGGGAGTTGGCAACGGGTGAGAAGCAATTTGTTGAGTGCGCGCCGCGTGCAACAAGTGCTACACACAGCAAACTATCGAAACTAGACAAGCAGAGAGAAAGAGACAGAGAGCGAGAGAGAGGGAGAGAGAGAGAGAGAGAGAGAGAGAGAGAGAGAGAGCGGGAGGGAGGCGAAGTTACAAGCATTGCTTGCAGACGGCGGGCCGCATAAAAATTTATGATTATGTTAAAATGTAAAAGTGCCAAAGGGGCCAAAGCAGCAGGGAAGAAAGAGATAGAGATAGGGAGCAAAAGAGAGCGAGAATAAGTGTAGCAGCAGGTGAGCGAAATTGTGTTAATGTTGCTTGCGACTCGCAAAGGATTCACCTGGCAGGCGACCGAAGCGAAGACCAAAAGGCGTTGCAGATGTTCGACTTGGGCGAAAAGATTTCGCTCCTCTCTTCTCTTCTCTTCTCTCTCTCTCGGTATGTAAAATATGATTGTGCTGCTCAACGAAAATGCGACAAAACTGATGACGACAACGAGGGTATTATGCCAAGGAATGACACTAAAACAGCGTTGGCAGAGCTGACAAATGGTTGCTTGCAATTTGTCATGCCTCGAAGAAAGAAAGCGGAAGATGCAAAAATCAGCTATGAAAAGCAGCTGCTACTACTTTGAAAACTTCATTTATTTTCTAGGCAGGGTATTAGCTAGTCTAGCACATTCTTTCTTTACCAATTCAATATGTATTTTCTTACTTTGCCGCCGCCTGACAGTCATCTCAGCGACATTGCAGCACAGACTGGAAGTCAGAAGGCAGTTTTGTTTAACTTTTAACTTGGCTGGATTTGTGTCAGTTGCTGTCATCGTGGCAAAAGCAAAAGCAACAGCAACAGAGTAAAGCAGAGTCGTAGTTAGAGTCAGAGGGTCAGAGGTTAAGCAAACTTTCGACAACAGCTGCGGCCCCCCAAAAGCGTCTAGACACAAGTTTACGAGTCTGATTTTGTCTAGGTTGTAAATTACATATTTGCCAGCATTATCTATGACAAATTGTGGCTTTGCGACTCAGAGAGCGAGCGAGTGCGAGGTAAAATCAGCAAGCGAATCGCAAATTATATTATATCATTGACGGGAGTCAGGCAATGACGAACTATCAAGGTGAGAAAAGATTAGACTAAATGACAATGGCAAATACTATCTACAGAAAGTTTAAAAGTTATGATATATCACACAAATACCAAAAGATATCAAAGATATTACTATTAATAAATCAGAGTGGAGTTGAGTTGTATCTTACACAAAATATATCTCTCGATTTTAATTTTCTTTTGTCGCCTCAGTGCATTTCACATGTGAAAAGTCGTATTATCTTTCTCTGCAATAATATTGTATATCCATAATGAAATTACTTTTGACCTCTTTCGACAGCTTTAACATTATTTAAAGGCTTAGAATTTTGTATAAATTAATTCAACACAAGAAAAAGAAGAATGTAGCGATAATTCTTTCCAAAGTGATAAGTTTTTTTAAAAAGAAAAGTGTAGTGATTAATATTTCTAGCGCTGGGGGAAAACATTAGTTTTTCTATTATTTTACTTATTAAGTTTTTGGTCATCTTTAAAACATTTTAATATAGCAAAATTGGTCATAAGTTAATACAACTTTTACTGGACACAAAGAAGTAGAAGTAGAAGTAGAAGTAGAAGTAGAAGTAGAAGTAGAAGTAGAAGTAGAAGTAGAAGTAGAAGTAGAAGTAGAAGTAGAAGTAGAAGTAGAAGTAGAAGAAGAAGTAGAAGTAGAAGTATATATTAAATATATTATATACTCATTAAAAACTGAAATTATTAAATGAACAATTTAGAAATCATTGTGTCTATTGATTAATTTGACTAGAATCTAAGTATATCATCAAGTTAACATCTAACTTTTGACAAACTATGGCAATAACTGTAGCATCTTTATCTTTATTTTTTAGTGAACCGACAAATTTTCTACTCAATTTTTGAAATTGCACTAACATTCCTTTAGCTTTCCCTCTCTCTATTTGTATCTCTTTGGGTCTGTGGCAAACGTTGAAATTCCGTTTGTGCTTAGATTTCAGCTTGAATACGCTTTGCAATATCTGCTCTCAGTTGAAATCAACTTGAGCTGGAACTTGAGCATATTTCTTCTGCAGACTGTTGAAAATGACTTCCTGCGGAGGCTGCAATCGCATCCGCCATCCATCCACAGCACAGTCCACAGTCCACAGACTTAGAGTCGATGTGCCTTCGCCTTTGGAGATGCCTCAAGATGTCATCCGGCTGTAAACTGCAGCAGTGGCAAGCAAGCATCAAATCGATTATGTTGCTATTACTTCCGGCAGTTGTCGCTGCCAGATGCACATCTTCTTCTTCTGTTGCTGCCTCAAGGTGACCCCCCGTACTTCTCACCCCTCTCTCTACTGTAGTTGCCACATCTTGTAGCAAAAGAAAAATTTCCATGCTTATTTTATGATTTCAAGAGTTTCATGTTCGCATTTTTGCTCTCTGACACATTTTGAGGCGTCTCCACCAACAGCTGCAAGTCTCGCTGCCCTTGGGGCAGCAGCATTCTCCCTCCCCCTTCCCTCACCATCTCCCTCTCCCTCTCTCTATCTCTCAGAGTGGCATTAACAGGCATCAACATAATCAGCAACGCCTCCTGTGTTGTTGACCAGTTTTATTTGTGTGCAGGCATTGAGAGGCAGCTGGCAGGTGGCAGCCACATCATGTGGCAGTCAGGCGGCGCATCTGCAACGCATGTACTTGCCACTTGCCACTTGCCAGCAGGCAGCAGGCATGAAAATGCATTTTCACCACTGTCCCAAAAAAGAGGTCAAGCGGAGGCAGTTAAAGCTTCTCTCCCGCTGGGCATTCAATTGCCAAACTCAATTGACGCTGGCCACAAAATGCACTTGCCGCTGTCGATGTCGATGTCGCAGTCGCTGTAGTCGCTGTTGCATGCCACGTTAGCCACGTTAGCCTGCGGCTAATTAGCAGCCAATGCGCTAAGCACTTGCACATAATTGGCCCAATAATCTCTCTCTCTCGTTGTCCCCAGTCAGCAGCCAGCAGAACCTTTGATTGATAACAAAGAGAGCCAAAGGGGAGAAGAGAAGGGAGAAAAGGGAGTTGCGGCCTAATGAGGCAAGTTAATTAGGTAACATTTTCCATGTTGCACCGCAGCTGAGAGTAAAATGCGACTCCTTAAGTCTCCTGCGTGCCATCTTACACTCAATTGATTTAATAGGCTTGGGTCATGGCTCATTGTCCTCTCGTATCGTCCAGCAGCAATTCCATTTCCCCTCCTCCTCCCTCCCTCCCTCTCTGCTGCTGGACGTTTGTCCTTATTTTATGCGTGTCACATAATAAATCTTATTTGATTTGTTTACTTCCGTTCGTTTGGGTCGTCGTCGTCGTCGTCGTCCTCGTTCAAAGCTCCTTCACATTGTCCTTGTCATTAGGCATGCCCCATTGTTTTGTGTCCCTTCCCCCCTTCCCCCTCTTTTGGAGGCATGTGCGTCACAGCTTCCTCTTTGCTCGACCAGCTAATTCGATTAGCAATTGGCCCATTTAAGTGCCGAGGCCTCTAACAACGGTGGCTCATTTAATTAATAATCGAATTACGCATACGCCACGTGACACACACGACAAAACTCTATGCAGCAGCTTATTAAATTAAATACTATATTCATAGAAATACTATGCATACTATGGATATATACTATATATTAACATTTTATTAAATGCAACGCATAAACTTATTTAATTCAATTAAAGCCACAAGCCGCATTCAGCAGTTGCGATGCATTTAGAAATCCAATTAGCTTCGTTTATTCCTAAGTTAATTTTGCACATTTCGCCGCAGCGAGACAAATCCAAATTGACTTTTTGTGCATTCCCCCAACTGTGACTATGTGTGTGTGTGTGTCTGTGTGTGTGTGGTTTTTTGACTTCAATTAAAGCCATCAATCGTTAATAGAGATTTGAAGCAACATTAAAGCTACTAAGGAAATTATCGAGTTGCGCTTTATAAAGAAGTTGATATAAGAGAAGCGTAGATTAGAATAAACTCTACTGAAGAATTACCAAAACGAAGTACACTCATCTTTCAAATTGTGTTCTTAAAATTAAACCTTTAAATTTATTCTTGAAATGTGATTTTTCGACTTCAATTAAAGCCATCAATAGTTAATAGAGAATCGCTAAGGAAACTATCGAAATGCGCTTTATAAAGAAGTTGATGTAAGAAAAACGAATTTAAAGAATTTGATAGATTAGAAGAAACTCTACATAAGGAAAATGAAGAATGCCTGAAATTACACTTAAAAAAATCAAGTTACTAAAACGAAGTACACTCATCGTTCAAATTGTGTTCTTAAAATTAAACCCATTTAAGATTTAACTCTTAAAACTTAGATTTTTTCTCTTATGTAGTTTTTCGACTCCAATTAAAGCCATCAATCGTTATTAGAGATTTGATGCAACATTAAAGCTGCTAAGGAAATCATCGAGTTGCGCTTTAGAAAAAAGTTGATATTAGGAGAAGTGAATTTAAAGAATGGGATAGATTAGGAGAAAGTCTACCTAAGGAAAATGAAGAATGACTAAAACAAAGTACACTCATCTTTCAAATTGTTGTCTTAAAATTAAACCCATTTAAAATTTAACTTTTATATCTTCGATTTTTTTTCTTATGTGGTTTTCGACTTCAATTAAAGCAATCAATCTTTAATACAGATTCGAAGCAAATTTAAAGATGCTAAGGAAATTATCGAAATACGCTTTGAAGCAAGAGGTTGACAAATGAAAGACGAATTAAAAAAGTTTCTAAGCAAAAATATGGTTGAAGACTGATATTGAAATGGTCTATTATGACAAGTTCTACAAAAGGAGTTTCAACTAATAGGTTAGAAGATACTCTTAAGACAGAAGCAAACTAAGGAATGACTGACATTACACTGAAATAAAGATCACTTTCTAAGCTCAAGATGTTTCATCTTAAAAATGGCGCAATTTTTTAAAGAAAAGTCTTCGTACCTAGACCAATATCTTAATTTTAGAATTTTCCATTATTAAAGTTCCTTTAAAGGAATTTCAACTGTTAGATCAACAATACTCTGGAGCTATAAGCAAAAATACAACTAAAGATATAGATAGTTAAAATAGTGTCAACTCTTTATAGAAGAAGATTTGTAATGTTTATTATTATTCACCTAAGTGATTATTAAATTCACCTAAGTAAACAGACTTCAACTGTTTCTAGACTCTCAAAAAGCTTCACGTCTCTTCACATTCATATAATCGTAAAGAAGTGTGAATAATTAAATTACGTTATGCTTATATAATATTATATATATAATTATAAATTCACTACGCAGCAGCTGCAATGCTATAAATACTTATTTTGCACTGCAAAAACTTTAGTGAATCGTGAAAATAGCAAGATGAAGTACACAATTTTATTGGTCTGGCTTATCTTCTGTGTATATCCTGAAATTGATGAAATACCTGACCCACCCAATTGCGTCGACCAAACACTATTAAAAAATAAATAATCTCTTTCACAATTCAATTCTAAAATGTAAATTCAAAGTAAAAGTTTAATTATTATTTGACAGTCTATATATGTATAATGAAAGACAAATATCTTGACCTAACTGTATCAATATGAACACAAAATAATAAAGTTTTGTTTGATTTACTAATATTTCACACAAATTTAATTTAAATGTTTTAACTACAATATTATTCGTCATATTTTTACTACTAATATGTTCATTAAATTGCACAATTTCAGTGATGAAAATCTTTTTTAAATCTTGTCAAATGTTCGCTGAAACTCAAAGACTTTGCTTAGGTGTTTTCACGTTGTCTAGTTTGTGGCACAGACGATGATTAAATTAAGAAGATCTTTGGTTTTGTCAACTCTCGATGGGATATCAAAAATCAATTCGATGAGTTCTAGCCAACTACTTCCTGAGTTATTTTCCGATTTCCAGCAGCAGCTTTGAGTGCAAAGTGCAGAGAGAGAAGAATGAAGAGTGTAGAGTTGAGAGTGGAGAGGAGTGTGGAGAGTGTGTGTGCAGTGAATGTGGCACATCAAATTAATCTTCAGCCTTTCGTGGCACATGAAAATTCACCTAAGTGAACAGACTTCAACTGTTTCTAGTCTCTCACAAAGTTTTACGTCTCTTCACTTTCATATAATCGTAAAAAAGTGTGAAGAATTAAGTAACGTTATGCTTATATAATTTATCTGATTATAAATTCGCTACGCAGCAGCTGTAATGCTATAAATACTTATTTTTCACTGCAAAACTTTAGTAAATCGTGAAACTAGCAAGATGAAGTACACAATTTTATTGGTCTGCCTTATCTTCAGCTTATATCCTGATCAATTTTTGGGAGGCCCTAGATGTAAAGCTATGAGTTGCATCGACCAACGCCTATTAAAAAATACATAATCTCTTTCACACAAAAATGTTTCAACTATTAATCGTCATTATATCACTACACAAACAATAATCATAAATAAAATGGCCACTCAAATATCTTGATTAAATTGCACAATTTTAGTGATGAAAATCTTTTTGAAATATTGTCAAATTTTTGCTAAAATTTAAAGACTTTGCTAAGGTGTTTCAACGTTGTCTAGTTTATGGCGCAGACGATGATGATTCAATCAAGCTTTTTGGTTTTGTCAACTCTCGATGGGATATCAAAAATCAATTCGATGAGTTCTAGCCAACTATTTCCTGAGTTATTTTCCGATTTCCAGCAGCAGCTTTGAGTGCAAAGTGGAGAGAGAAGAGTGGATAGTGAGGAGAGAAGAATGGAGAGACAAGAGTGGAGAGAGGAGAGTGTGTAGAGTGTTTATTCTGTGAGTGTGGCACATCAAATTAATCCTAACTCTTTCGTGGCACATGCAAATTCACCTAAGTTAGCTGACTTCAACTATTTCCTAGTATCTCAAAAAGTTTCACATCTCTTTAATTTCATATACTCGTATTTTCAAATGTGAAGAATTCCTAAGCGATATGCTTATATAATTAATGTGATTATAAATTTTCTACGCATCAACTGCAATGTTATAAATACTTATTTTATAATGCAAAAACTTTAGTGAATCGCGAAATTAGCAAGATGAAGTACACAATTTTAGTGGTCTGCCTTATCTACATTTTTAATCCTCGAGCATTAATTCCTGAAAATTTCAATGTAGATGCAATATCGGATCTATTTCGCAAAGGCGTCGACAAATTAAATGATTTTTTGCCATTTCAAAACCCACTTACCTCAAAAGGGTGAGGATCTAAGATTGGTTTCATTCACAATTCAATTCACACGTTATTGATCATTTTTTGTTTTAATTTTGAGAAACTGCTGTAAAGATATAAAAGAGAGAAGAAATATTGTTGTTAAAGTAAAGTGTAAACTATTATTATTAGTGAATATTAAACAAAATGTAATTAAAATATAATTTGGTATTCTAATACTGCACAAAAATTAATCACTAATAATAAACAAATATGAAAATAAAAATGAAATGCAAATATCTTGACTAAATTTGAGAAATATTTTAACTACACAAAAATAATCACAAATATCTTGACTTAACTGCATAAAAATACCAAAAAACTAAAATGTTTCAACTCTTATTTATATTACTAATATTAAACACAAATTAATTACAAACAAAATGGAAATATGAATTTAAAATAAAGTGGAAATATTTTGATGAAATTTCACAAATATTATTTTATACAATTTTAATGTTTTATCTGTTATTTGTTATACATAGTATAATATTTTTTGGAGTGAATATAAAAAGGCAACGCATAATTTGAAAGTGATGAAAATCTTTTTGAAATCTTGTCAAATTTTCGCTAAAATTCAAATACTTTGCTAAGGTGTTTCCACGTTGTCTAGTTTGTGGCACAGACGACGATGATTCAATCAATAAGCTTTTTGGTTTTGTCAACTCTCGATGGGATATCAAAAATCAATTCGATGAATTCTAGCCAACTATTTCCTGAGTTATTTTCCGATTTCCGGCAGCTGTTTTGAGAGGAAAGAGGAGTGGATAAAGGAGAGTGTAGAGAGGAGAGAAGTGTGAAGAGTGTGTGTAGAGTGTGTGTGCAGTGAGTGTGGCACATCAAATTAATCTTCACCCTTTCGTGGCACATTGGCAATCTGTTACATGACACGAGGTGGAGTGGAGAGAGCGGGGGGAGAGGGGAACGAAAGAGGAAGGAGAGGGGGAGAAGAGTAAAGGCGACATCAAGTCAAACACTTTACTTGGATGCTATTACTTAAGCACATGTTTTATAATAAGATTCCGAGGAGGGCAACGCAAACGATTTTTCATGTGCCTGCTCGAACGTGTCGCCTGGGAGACATCCCCTCTCCCTTCCCCTCTCCACTCCAAGTCAAGCGTGTTGCATTTATGGATGATTGTGGGGCTAACGGTCTACTTGGCTAACAGGACAATCAGTCATTCGTCGAGGCACGCGTTTTCTTCGCTGTTCGTCAAAGCACAAAATGTGTCCAAAGGTTGCCCAAGTGTTTGACTTTTGTTGTGTTGTGTTGCGTTGCGTGGTACACATACTTTTGCACCTCAGTGTTGCACACACACACACACACACACACATTTTCAATTCAGCACACACGTTAATCCATCAAAGTCGCCTCGCTTGCTCGTAAGGCGAATTTAATCAAGGCTTGTCGAGATTTGATTTTCAGCAGCAGCAAATTCAAATGGCCAAGTAAAGAAAGAGGGAGATATGCATAGTGAAAGAGAGAGCAAGAGAGAGAGAGAGAGAGAGAGAGAGAGAGCGTTGTCCTTACATAGATTGCCTCTGACAAAATAACCGCAAATTAAATTTGCTGCCAAATGTTTCATTGAGAAAAGGCAAACCACAGTTTTCTAATTAATGCCAGAGACAGACAACAAACAAAGCGAGACAGAGAGAGGGAGATGGACGTCAGACGACACCTTAACACCTGTCACACCCACACACCCACACACACACACGCACACCAAATAATATCCTATGTCTCGAGCCTTTTGTTTGGCATCATTAAGTTTTGTGGGCGTCTTGTTAACATTTATGGTTATTGTTTTCGTGTATGTGTGTGTGTGTGTGTGTGTTTGTGGGCGTTTAACTCGCATTTGTACGTTTGTAAGTGGGCGTGGCATGCCTCAAATAATACTAAAATATGCATGCAATTATTTGAGCCCTCAACTCTGATGTCTTTAATTAGTTGCCTTCAACGTAACTAGCTAAAGTTGCTTTCTTTACTGCTGCTTTACTGTTTGGCCACACAGTGGCTGCCAAAAGTATGCACATAATCCACAAGCTGACGCGCTTTAGCATGCTTCAAATATTTACAAATCGGATTTTCACATTCCCCTCCTCCCCCCTCTTCTCTTCCTCTACCTATATGTTATGTAATATTGTTAAGGTCTGCAACAAGAGTAGAAGAAAAAAAGAAGAAGCAGAGAAGCTGCAGCAATGTTGCAACATTTTATCAGATTATACAAAATGCAACTTCCTCTGTTTCGCATTTTCTTCTCCATCTCTTTCCTTTTTTTGCTTCTTTCCTCGTCATAAGCAAAATCCGTGTAACCGATATTCGTGTGTGTTTGTGTGTGTGTGTTGCACACAAGAAGGAAGCAACGTGGTCGCGGGTTGTTTTTTGTGGCAGAAGACGGCGAAAAGTTGCAAGAAAAACATGCGGCAAACTCATGCATACATATATACCTCTCTGTCTCTCTCTTTCTTCCTCCCTCCTCTCTCTAGTAAGCGGAAACATTAAAATTGTATTTGCTCAGCTTCTGTTGCAACATCTTCAAGCGCGAAGTCAAAAGCTGCCACAGCTATCGAAAATCAAAGTCAACTTCAAACCTGCAATTGTGCCACAGTTGCAGCCACTATCTTGCCTCCTTCTCCCACACTCTCTCCCTCTCTCTTTCACTCTATCAATATTTACAAGTATTTTCCTCAGCATTCGACTTGCACATTTTTCTCACAAATTTCTCGCAGCTTTCATGCACACAAAAAAAGTGTGTGCAGATACTTTTAATACCAACTATAAATATTTATTGATATTTCTCAGGCTGCAAATACTCTAAATACTTGTTTATTATTTGTTGTTTGCCATTGTCATTCTCATTCTTATGCTTCTTCCCCTTCTGCTTCTTCGAATGCTCATTCAAAATACATATTTGCTTATAAATAAATTCGCAAAATAAATGCTCAGGTAATGCAAGACGTGGAGTTACCCTGTAAACTGTTTTAAGACTGGATAATATAAGACTTAACTCGAACTATTTTGGGAGTTGAAGTTTGATTCATTTCCTTTTTTAACTCCTTGAGCACTAGTCAATTACAAAATCTAATTTTTAAGACTTGAGTAATACTATATTTTGGTAAAGTTCAAAAGTCATTTATAATAACGCTAACTACAATAGTTAGGCACTCTATTTAAAAGGTATTACAGACAAAATACAATCTTCTTTGGAAGTGAATGTTAAATTTAGACAAGATTTAAGTGTAAGCACAATAAGTAGGATTTAATTTTTGTAAGTTTAAAGAATTTAGAAAAGTAACTCTTTGGAAATTTAAAAAAATATATGAAAATAAACCAAATTGATGACAAATTTGATGTTAAAATTGGCAAAATTCCTTTAAAGTTGTAAAAATAAAGTAAATGGTAAAGATGTCTCAAGTTAGTATGAAATATACCACAAATATACTACAAATTATACCAAATTCTATAGTTTTGTGTATATTTTATTTAATACTAGACTAAAAATATGCCACATGACATACCAGAATATAACAGATGGATTGTGTCATAAATTGCATACTGTTATACCGCAAATATACTAAAAAAAATATATACCAAATTCTATATATATACCAAATTCTATTTTTGGTATATTTTTTTTTAGTATTTTTGCGGTATATTTCGTAAAACCTTGAGACATCTTTACCAATTATTTTATTTTTACAACTTACAACTTTTTACCAAATTCTATATTGGGTATATTTTGTTAGTATTTTTGTGGTATATTTCGTAATAACTAGTACATTATGTGGTATCAAATTCTATATTTGGTATATTTATTTAGTACTAGACTAAAAATATACCACATAATATACCAGAATATACCAGATGGATTGTGTCATAAATTGCATACTATTATCACTATTTCTTAGTTTGTTACCTACACTTTCACTAGCACATCATACCCTTTAGTTGCACAATTACAGCGCATTAAAAGCTGTCAAGTTATTAGAATGTCTGCCGTTTGAGTGATACGTTTATGCATTAACCTTATATCTGATTCCAGCTGCCTTCAAAAGTTGTTGTTGTTTTTGTTGCTGTTGCTGTTTCTGTTGCCTTTGCTATTTCTGTTGCTGCTTATCCTTATCAATCTCTATTAAACGACGCTCCTGATCACGTTTTTGAGCCTTGAGCAGCATTTTTGATGCAGCGCATCGCATCGCAGCATCAACTACTTTTCTGGCTGGGCAAAAAGCCATGACAAATGGCCAGCATAGTGCATATTTATGATAGCTCACACACATACACACACTAACATACACTTACTCACACTCAAGGCCAGTTGAGGTTGTATTTGATGCTGTTGCTGTTGTTGTTGCTTTTGCTGTTGCACTTGTTGTGAAGCTCGGGTAAAATGCCAGCAGAAAGTTTATACGCACGTAGTCAATTACTCACACCACGCCCAGCAGCCCATAGAACACACACACACACACTCATACACTTGATTGTACACATGTTGTATGCATTGTCATATTCCATTTTGACTATGGAATGTGCAAAGAAAATGCTTTAAAATCGATTTTTAAATGCAAGTCTTAACGCATACTTCACTTCCCCCCCATCTCTGCAATGTTAGTCGAATTTCAGCACAACTAAAACAACAACAACAGCATCAATACTGCATGAGCCATAAAATTGAAAGTAATTGCCAGACTACAACTACCAATTGGAATGTAAATCCTTAAATCCATGACAATTGCATTTGGTATTTATGTGGCCAAAAGTGCCAGACTGAGTTACTGTTAATTAGAAAATTGTTTAAGTCAATGCTGCAAGCGAATCTCAATAAAAATCGCAAGGCAGCTGCAATTTCCATTGAACAAAAGCAACTTGAATATTTTCAAATGTGCCGCGTAAGTCAAGCAGTACACCTCTGACTTTACGCACTGCTTGGTTGTACTGCTTGCACAAGAGCACTGTCTGTCAACTGTAATACAAAATTATTACAGTTCAAACTGCTCGAGTTGACGTTAAATTTGAAATGAAATTGGAATTTTATTTTCCAACTTTTATGTACAAATATGCAATAAATAAATGTATGTTTTACAAAATATATCTTATTTAATCTTAGGAGGAATCATCACTGTCGGAGGAAACGAGCATGTGCATAAACGACAACACAACTAACAAAGCATAACACTTGATAACTGCAAGGAGAAGGAAACTAATCAGAAATCACACAACAACAATTGCCACTCACTTGTTGTGCCCACCAAGAGTGCCACAAACAGCGGTATCGATTCCATTTTGCGATTCGTATAGCTCAGAATGTAAAAGATGGCCAGGAAAATGGTCGTGAAAATGCCCCACATGAGATACGTGAAAATAATGCCAGTTGATTCCTAAAGAGAATGTTGTAACGACACAAATTGGGGACTTGACGGAAACGGAAACTCACATGTTCCTGCAGCGTGGAGACTAGCATCAATATGGCCAGAATGCAGGAGGTGCCCAAGGAGATGATAATCATCGATTCCATGAGCTCAATAAAACCAAATTCACGAAACATATAATAGACGCCATAGCCATAGGCACAAATCTCGGTATAAGCAATGAGACGACAGCCAAAACGTAGTGAAAAGATGAATAGAAAATTTTGTAGATAGAACATTTTGCTCAGTATTCAAAGAGGCAACTAGATTCGAGTTCTTCTATTGTTATTATAAAGCCCAAAAAATGTACGTTTTATTCTGGATAGAAAAATAAAATATATATGTATATGTATATCTATGTTTAATACACAGTAAAGTATCGTGTGTCTACACTCTACTACAGAGTCATAGATAGGCGTTAACAGTTGTTTCATTTTATAATTATTATTATTAGTTGTTGCTGTAGTTGTTTTGGACTGGCGAGCTTAAAGAAGCGAGGTTGCAATGCGAATGAATTGTGTGCTGCTTTCTACTGCTTGGCTGCACTGCTTGCACAACAGCACTTTCCTTCTCTCTCTTTCTCTTTGAGTGTGAACTTAAAACTCAGAAGAAGACATTTGAACAGACATTACACATTACAAATTACAAAATAACAACTACGCAAAATGTGTTAAATGCTAAATACACAAAATTATTAACCATAATATTATTCATATTTCATTATTTAGTAGTAGCTTTGCATGTTGTTGTGCGGCTTCGATTCTATTTCATCTATTTAGGCAGATTCCCTTGGGGATTATTAGTCAACAATTGCGTACAACAAAAAGCTTTTTCAGTTTCTCTATATATATAAATAAAGTGTTTATATATGTATCTATTGAATCCATAGTTTTATAACATTAACGTTTCATTAAAGTTCTAGTTCTGTTTCTTTGTTGTGTGTGTGTTGTTTTTAATGTGTGTTTTATGATGAAATGAAGAACCGAAAGAGTTTAGTACTCAATGGGATTGGGATCGCGCGGTTTGCGGGAATACTTGAGGCCGAGGTTCTCGCTCACATCGTCGATGACGTCCAGCGCATAGTCTAGTTGCTCCTTGGTGTGTGCGGCCGACAAACAGAAGCGAATGCGTCCCTCCATGATGGGCGTGGCCGGGAAACCAGCGCCCACAACGGCAATGTGACGCGTGGTCAGCGTGCGAATGACGGCACTGAGAAGATTACACACAAGATTAGATTAGGAAACTTTTAAGGAAATCTCTCAGTCAGCTAGCTCACCCAATCTTCGAGAAGAGATAGACCAACATGGGCACCACAGGCGAATCCTCATGGCCGTAGGTGATGACGCCAATTTGGGCGAGACGTCGACGGAAATAGCGTGTATTCCTGGCCAGCTGCTGGATCTTGTTGCGTCCGGTGTTGGTGCCATCCTCGCCCATGATGATGCTCATCGAAGTGTAGATCTGTTGCACAATGGGCGGCGAAATGGAGCCAGCGTAGCAGTGGGCGTGGCTATTGGCACGCAGATAGTCAATCAGTTTCTATACGGAGTAGAGGAACACTTGATACAATCCTGACTTTACATTTGTAATAAACATTTCCTTTACCTTGCTGCCAGCTATGTAGCCACCGGCGCTGCCAAAGCTCTTGGTGAACGTGCCCATTAGTATGTCCACATCCTTGGGATCCGCCTTGAAGTAGTCAACAACTCCACGTCCGTTGGGACCCATCGAGCCAACGCTGTGCGCTTCGTCCAGGTACAAATACGCCTTGTACTTCTTCTTCAGCGCAATGATCTCGGGGAGTCGGACAATCGAACCTTCCATGCTGAAAATGCCCTCAACGCAAATGAGGATCTTCTTGTAGGGTTTGCCCCCATCTTTGGGATTGCCATAGCAAACTCCGTTGCGCAGCACACGCTCCAGATCCTTCATGCTGTTGTGCTTAAACACTTTTGTTGTTGCTCCCGACAAACGCAGTCCGAGGATAATCGAAGCGTGATTCTTCTCATCGCTCACCACAAGACATTTGGGACCAAGCAAAGCGGGTAGATTCAAAGCATTCGTGGCGAATCCCATGCCAAAGACAATGGCATCCTCGACGCCACAATATCTCGCCGTCAAGCGTTCCAGATCGATGTGCAGCTGCGTGTTGCCGAGTTCACAGCGTGAGCTGCAATAGGCCAAACCTTTCTCCCGAGCACGTTGCTCCGATTCGTCGGCACAACGTCCCGTGGCAGAGGCAAAACCGAGATAGTTGTAGGAACCCAAGTTCAAGCAACGCGTCTCGGTGCCCGTGAATCGAAAACTCCAGCCATAATCGTCAGTCACGCGATCCTTGAGTACCAACTCGTCGCCAGGGACGCTGCAAATGGGACGATTCCAGCAATCCCTCACTCTCCGATACACGTAGCGGGAGTAGAAGCTCTCGAAGGCATCGTAGAGCGTGACGTAACCATCGCGCGCCTTTTCGGTGGCCACCTTGGGCACAAAGAGCAGCTGGTTGATGTAGCCGAGGATCATGAGTAGATAGAAACCGAGATAGGTCAGGCAGGCGGTGTGAAGTGGCACATCCTCGAAGGAGGTCTTCTGGTAATGTTCCTGCTCCGCAGAGAGAATGCCATCCGCTTGGCTGGGCTTGAACTTGTCGCTCCGCTTGCCGCTCTTCTCCACGTGTCCATTCGCCGGATGGTAGCTGCCCTCCTCTGCATTCTGTGGGTAAAGTTCGACACATTAGCAACAGCTTTTCATGTATGATTGATGGGGGGGGGGGGACTCTCGATGGGCAGCAGACACAGCAAAGCAAACACACAAACGCACACAACTCAGGGGAAGTTGGCTTATCGCAACGCACTTGAAATTAATGCCTCGTTATCAGCCGGCGACAGTCTGATTAATCTATGCTGCGATCTCGACCAGGCCGCATGTTTAACATCTGGACTGGGAATGAATGGGTGGCCATAGAGTGATTGTATTCAGATAAGCGGAGGGAAACTTTAAAACAGCTGTTTTAGCCACCTGCTTGAGCGTGATTCCAGTTGATTTTTGATGCAGATTAGATTGATGATACAAAAGTTTTAGTGAGGATTTCAGATGAGTTCCGAATAGTTGTAGATGATGATTGTGACAGTGTTGATAGCAAATTTAAAATGTAATGTTTGATGATTGAGAACTTAAAGCTTGCAACTTCATTTTGTATGAGTTCATAGATGAATTTTAAATGGTTTCATTTTACTGACGATTTTTGAGGAGAATTGATTTTAAAACAGATCGCAAACTTATGTTCGAGCTTCTGGATGATATGAGTTCCAATTAGCTGCCAATGACGGTTTGAAGAGTGTTGATAAGTAGTGTTGTTTGAAGGATTTTTAATGGAGATTAGATTGATGATAGAGAAGAAACTTTGTTGAGGATTTCAGATGAGTTCCGAATAGTTGTAGATGATGTTTATGATGATAGAAAACTTTCAACTTAATTTGGCACTATTTCAAATGAATTTTAAATGGTTTTATGTAATTGACGATATTTTGAAGATTTAATTCTTAAACAGGTTGAGAAACTTTTGACGAAGCTTGAGGGTGATTTCAGATGAGTTCCAATTAGATGTCGGAAAGGGCTTGAAGAATGTTTGATGGTCTATTTTAGTTTAATGATTTTTGATGGAGATTGGTTTGTGGTAGAGAACTGCAAATTCTTTGATTTTGACAGATGAATTCCAAATGGCTTTGAAAGGTAGTTTAGTAAACACTGGTGATGAAGTGATGAATTGTATAAAGATTGAATATCGAAAGAAATTAAAGAATTGTTGATGCAGCTTGTGGATGATTTTAGATGAGTTCCAATGAAAGTTGTATTAGTTTTGATATGATGATTTTGAATGTTGGATGAATTTAAAGATGATTATAGAGATACTTTTGATGAATTTATTTTTTTTTTTCAGAAATCCAGATGATTTATGTGATGAATATCGATGATGTTTGAAGAGGAGACTTTTATCTTATAAATTTGTTCCTTGCAATAGCAAATTTGCTTTGATAATGGTTACACGAAAATTTCACTTTGATTCTTAATATAATATTAGGCATAATAATTTAGTTGAAGAGGAGGACGAACCTAACATAACATACTCGATTTGTATAGGCAATAAAAGTCATAAAATAGAAACATGTTTTCCTATTGAAAGTAGCACAATTAATAAAATATTATCGATGATTTTGTGTTACTAATTTCTTGAATTTAAAGATGTTTTATCTGCTATCCATTTGAACGGGTTTATAATGAAGATAATATTGATGATATCGAAGTGAATAAAGGTTATGACGATCAAATTTCAGTTGAATCCAATTGCAGTATTATAACAAACTTTTAAAACTCGAAAAAACCGGTGAAACAACTGCTTAAAGCTTTTATTTTTTATGAAGGCGTTTAAAGTTTTTAAGAGTTGATTATTGGTGGAAGTATTATATTGAAGCCTCTTAAAATATAATTGCTAAGGTGTTAGCTAAGCAAATCGATGGGCAAACAAATTGAAAGTGCTTCCAGCTAATTGACAACTGGGAATAAAGATCTTTCTCTCAGTCAAAGGGCAATTATATTTTTGTGAAGAATCACAGCGCATCGAATAGGAATGAGAATATTGCGATCTCTATAGGTGCTATAGTCAAAGACCTTTGGGTAATCAACACCTGACCTGCATCCAATATTGTTGTTTCACAGTATCAGTAAAAAACAAGAAATCTACAATCGAGTGTGATCGACTGTGAGATACCCTCTACCCATTGTGAATAAAAGCAAAAGAATGTGATACTGTTCAAAATATACGGAATTTATATACCGCAAAAATACTAAATGTGATATATAGTAATTTTGCAGAATACCATTAAGTTCAAAATATACTGAATTTGTAGCCAAAGTTATATCTCAGAAATACTGAAATTATACTATATACTAGTACTTACAAAATATTCCAAACTGTCAGTCAAATTTATAATAACGCAAAAATACTAAAAATATACTATATATACTAAATATATATACAATATACTTTGAATGTATACCATAGATTGCAAAATATACTAAATTGCCAATTTTCGAAATCTACCATAGAGTGCAAAATATACCAAATTGTCAGCTAAAGTTATAATACCGAAAAAAATACTAAAATTGTACTATATAGTAATACTTTCAGAATATACAATATAGTCAAAAATATACTAAATTGTCGACTTAAGTAGTATTTTCGAAATATACCAAAGAGTACAAAATATACTAAATTGTCAGTCAAAGTTATAATACCTTTCTATACAATAGGTATCAGGTATAAAAACCTCAACGAGAACTGTTGTTGTGTGGTCAATCAGCCAATTAACATTTAACTACCAGAATACAACAAAATTTCAATCTTCAAAGCGTACAGTGAAGTCATGCAAAAGAGAGTAAACGCTCTTTATCAACTGTGTTTCTCTCTTCGCTTTGTGCATTTTATGGAAGCCATATAAGTAGAACCTGCCTCTAACTGTAGTAAAAAAGCAAAAGTGTAGCATGCCACACTTGTTTATTGGTGCGTAAACTTATTAATTAATCAAAAGATAGGCAAATGTCGGGGCGGATATCGAAAGCTATAATGAATAATCTAACTTAGGAACATTTCTCACTCTCTTTCATTAACTGGGCAGTTTTTTTGTGATGTTTATTGTTATTACTTTTGTTCGCGGGACTCTCGGGGTTGCTCGATATATAAAAAGCTAAATTATATAACAATGGAGAGAGCTCACAATATGTCGTGTTTATTATCGTCGCGACTCCCAACTTGTTTATAATATCAGAAACGCAACGACGACTCCGAATTTTGCACGCAATTGCTGCAAAAATACTAATGTACTGGAAAGTGAACTCAACTATATCCGATTATATAGATACACTGCCCCGCACACAGTTCACAGTTTTATGGCTGAGCAAGAGAACTGATAAATAAATAAATCGAGTACACGACACACAACAAATGCTTGTAAAGCAGCCGAGTACAACGAGCATAGATAATGATTTATAATTTGAGCGTGGGGCTAAATAGTTCGTATTCAGTATTTGAGCTATCAGATAATAAACAGACATGACTCTATCAGAGCTGTGAAGGGAAAGTTAACTACTTTTGTTACTCAATTAACTGAGTTTAACCCCAACTGCGACAACACAAATAAAAAATTAACCCGACACTACTGAAAACTGATTCTCTGATATCATATAACTCGCGTAAACTTGGAGTTAAAATAATGAAACTTGGTATATAAAGTACTTAAGGGGTTTCCCTTTGAAAAAGTTGTTATTTAAATATACAACTGTATTACACATTTTTTATACAAGTTTTTAATATAATTTCTATTTGAAAATAGGAACCCTTATCTTTAAAAATGGAACTTTTAAATTGAAATTTTTAATTTATATCTCTAATATATTCTACGATTGTTTTTCTTGCTTTTAAGAAGGTTGTAAGTTAATCTCTGTTATCTTCTAGGTTTAAATTATGCAATTTTGGTATCAGTGTTCACAATACTGATAATGTCACAATGAATCGATTAAATATTATCAACATGACTGGGATTTTCTTGATACTAGTGAAATGTTTATTACAAGTGACTAATAAAAATTCCCATTGAAACAAATCTTTGAAAGTCTCTCTGTTCAATTAAGATAGACATAATACTACTTAACATACTATTATATTATATTATTATAATCATAGTTTGTACTGTATAATGGCGATAATTGCATATCAATTTAATTGCACATTTAATAATTGCATAAATCAAAATAGAATTTGAAAATGTAATTTGCATTAAACTACACTTTGTTTCAATATATAAAATATCTATACTTGTAATTGAAATGCACTCAGTAATACTTCTCCCCTATTATAAAGCAGAAATGTACTGTGTAAGCTTATTAGCTTAAAATTGTCTTTGCTTCTTCGAATGAAAAATCAATTAAAATATGATTTGAAATCAAGTTTATCTCTGCTGCAGAAATGTTCGATAAGAAAATCAACGCCTTTGCAAAGTCCGAAAATTATCTCTTTGGAAAAAGTAAAACAAAAAAGAACGCACCCAAAAATAATATGTAGAGTAATCAAAAAGCATTTGTGAGGGGCAAATGATTCACCTCAACAGGAAGAAGAAGAAGAAGCAGTGTTAAACCACGCGAACCGCATTCTCCAAAAGCTTTACGTAAAATTCTTGTGTATTGTGTTGAGTATTAGCTGATAAGAAATGTGCTATGAGTGGGCGAGTGTGTTTGTGTGTGTGTGTGTGAGTGGTGGTCTGACGATAGCCTAAATGTAGATATGAGATGGGTTACAGGGTGTGTACGGTCACTTAAGTGCAGGTGAGTGTAGCACAGAGGGCGCTGTAACAGCAGCATAAACAAACAGAGGCCAGAGGACACATGTCCCAATTGTAGTTGCCGGGGCAACCAAAACAAACACAAGAGCGAAGCGACCGAAAGAGAGAAACGAAAGTGTAAAGTGAAGTGGAGTGGGGAAGGCAAACACTGCAGACTGCAGTCTGCAGAACGAACAGCTGAGAAAAAGTGACCTAGAAAAATAGGCGAGTGCAAGAGGGCGCCACTTATATAGCCCATCTCGCTCGACTCCCCTTGAAAAACGCATTAAACACAGCAGCTGACTACACACACACAAACACAAACAAACATTTGTACTCTCTTCTTTTCGTTTTTGGCGCGTCGCTCTCTTCACACATATGCCCGCTGCTCGCCTGCTTAATCATACGCGCAACTCTTTGCACACACACACACACATACAAAATCAATGAAGCACCGGCACGAGGCGAAGAAGAAGAAGCAGCAGCAAAAGCATAAAAAGCAAGAGCAAAATCTTCTGCTGCTTCTTCTTCGTGTTCGTGCTGCCTCGCCTTGGATATGTGTTCTAGAGTGTGTATGTGTGTGTGTGTTTTTTTTTTTTGGGACTCACCTTGAAATTAAGGCCTCCAGAACGTGTGCGAATTTCAGTGTACGCCGGTGCCGAAAACTTGAGTTCCTTTAGTCGCAGCAGTTGCTCCTCTGTTTCCTCACCATTTTGTTGCTGCTGCTCATCACTTTTCTGCCGCTGCTCCACGAATGTCGTATGATTCGGAATGTGTCCATTGCTAATTGGAGTGCTTGATTTTACGCTGCCGTTCCCGTTGCTGTGGACGTAACTCTGCTCAAAGCCGGCACTGTCGTCGTCCAAGTTGCCCATTTCCAACGAATTTTCACTAATTTATTTATTCACTACACTCACACACACACTACACACCGCGAATAATACTTTTTATTTTTGCGCTGGCCCCGCACAAAACCGTTCACAAGCGCGTCAAACCGAAGAGTAATTTTCAATGGTGGAATACGCACCATTAGAGGGCGTGTGGTGAATTGTTTACACAGCTGACATCGTGCCAGCCGATAGATCGATACAATCGACTGTTAACGCAAAAAAATGTTATTGCATTGGAATCCAACTGGAACTGTTAGCCCAACAGCAGTTGGCAACGCCAGAAACACGCAGTTGGCAATAGTTGCATTAACAGAGAGTGGGTGAATATTCAAATTCAGTAGAGCTGCTTCATCAATCAAAGAGTTATAGCAGTGTATTAATTTAATTTAATATGTTTATTACAAAATCGATTGCTATTAAAGCAATAATAATTTAAATATGCTAAATACACATGGCACTGCATGCAACCGAAGCAGTTTATTTTAAGCAGTGCATCATGTTGGCAAGCAGTAAACTCTGAAGCAAGGTACACAAACAAGCAGTTCATCGTAAGCAGTGAAACTGCTTTAGACTGCCTAACGCGGTTCAATTTAAATTTGAAATTCAATTTGAAAAATCCTTTTCGAATGTAAAATTTCCAACTCGTCGCATGAATAAATCTGCATGCGATTCAAACAAATCTTCATATCAATCCGAATGCGGCAACGCAACAAGAAAAATGTGCGTAAAGCGGCAAAGCGGCAATCGTAGTAAAATTCATGAGGCCCCGCAAAGTGCGTTGACTTGAGATTCGAGACTCGAGACTTGACTCGATTTGACTTGACTTGACTTGACTCCACAAAAGAATAATAGGCCTATAGCCCGCGCTAAATCGGAATAATCTGAAGCGTCTGTGAGATCAACAAAACATTCAAGAAAAGAAAACGAAATTTCATTAGATTCTTGTTGGTTTGGTTTTTGTTTTGTTTTCCTTTTGCGGAAGAATTTGAGCAATTTGTAAATGAGCCTGAAGCTATAGCTTGTGGAGTGGGTGTGAAAGACTATTGACTCACTTCAAGGATTTTGTAGACAAAATACATTTTGAAAACAAAACATTGAACTCAACATTCGCTTTGCTGCGAATTATGCGTCGAATTTGCTTAACGTAAACAACAACAGCAACCACAAAAGACGTAAATGCGAAGCTAGAAGACAAATCTAGGAATAACATATAATAAAAAAATAGCAATAAAAAAGACGCGACACATTCAATTGCTGCAATTCAATTGTAATTAAGTTGAAATTATCGCCAAAGAAGCGATAAATCTCTAACGATCAATTCTCGATTATTATGTAGGCAGCGGACTGCGCTGCTGACGTTGACTGAGGCAGCGACTGTGACTGCATATGCAAAATGCCAACACGTTCCCTCTTCGCAGTCGAAGTCGAAGTCGAAGGAAAATGATCATTGCATCGATATGCAAATTGCCAAATTGTCGTCATCGCCATCGCCATCGCTGTTGTTGTTGCTTTTGTTGTTGCTGTTGCTACTGTCAGCCCTAACCCTTTGCTTTGAGTGTGTGCGAGGGAGAAGGAAGCAGGGAAGAGGAAGAGACAACCCAGCAAGCAGGTCACGTTGAGCTTCGATCTTGGCAAACTCTTCAAGTCTCTTTAAGTTGGCGGCACCCTAAAACAACGGCAGCTAAAACTGATGCCATTTAACACCGACTAAGCAGATGCTTTTATCTGTGATAATGCAGAATTAGCGAATTGATAATAAAGTCCAAGTTTAATAAATTAGCAACTGCAAAAAAATAAGATCAATAAAAGAACAACTAATAAACAAACAAAACATTTGCAGTCTACCCAAAGATTAAATGGAAAGGAAGCTGAAATTAATAGATTTAGAAACATGAATTTATTGAGCTATGTATAAATCGGAAGTAATTAACAAATAACAATATAAACTTTACAACATCATAGAAAAATTCGTCATGTTAAGAAAAATTATAAAGTTTCACACTGATGAAATTACTTAAAAATAACAGAAATTATTGTTATTATATCATAATTGAAAGGGATGTTAATAATGCATTACATTAAATAATTGATGCAAAGTAACAAATATTTTAGTATAGCAAATCGTAGTTTAAAAGTAAAATAAAAACATTGACTTTGAAATAGAAACAATTTAATTTGAAATGTTTTTCATCTATGCACAGAAATTTAGAAAAGCATAGAAGCCTCGAAAATGAAATGAATTCAATTCATAAATAAAAATGAAAGCTGTTATGTTGTAAAGAATTTTAATGGTGGTATTGGTATTAATGGTATTACATTAAATATTCCAGGAAAGAAAAGAAAAAAATATTTCAATATGTCAATTATAACTTAAAAGTAGAAACAAGGCAAGAGTTTGACATCCATAAAAATTAGGCAATGAGTTTTGCATCTTTAGACAAAAGTTTTAATGAAGCAAAGTCACTAATATTTCGATATTGGTAATTGATATATTTAAATAGTTTTAAAGTAGAATGAAATTTCCAGTTTTGAAGTAGAAAGAAACAAAAAGTTTTGAAGCCAATAAAGTAATTTTAATAAGTCTGAAGAAAAAGTCCTTTTGAAGTAGAAAGAAAAAAAAGTTTGGAAGACACTAAAGTAATTTTAATAAGTCTTAAGAAAAATAAAAGCTGTTCTTCAGAATCAGTCGTTTTTAAAGTATAAAGAAATTTGTTGGTGTTTTAAATTAAATAATTGAAAGTTTCAATTAATTTTAGACTAATTCTTACTCTCTTCTCTAATAAGCTATACAAGCTGTTCCCTAAAGTTATTGTACCTTTATTTCCCTTTCTTTAAACAAGGCAAGGGCACAAAGTGAATTACGATCTGCGAGTTGGCCAATATTCGAAATATTCGAAAAAAAAGATTCTGAATCTGAAAATAAAACTGAACTCAAACTGAAACTGAAGCTTATCTGAGACACTAAAAGACAGAATCAGCGACTTATTCAATGCGAATTGAATGCCAAAATTTGTGTTGCTGTTGTTGTCAGTTGCAATTGCAATGGTTGCTGCTGTTGCTGTTGTTGTTGCTGCTGCTATTTGCACTTTTGCTTTATCGATTCGATTATTTACAACGCGGGGGTTCAAGTACATTCGATTTGTCTTCGGTGACAAAAGATTGTCGCTTATTGCCGAGGTAATTAAATGGGAAATTGTGTAAGCAACCAGCAGGCATTCAAAGTGTAGAAGAACTGCAACAACTTCTACAACAATAATAGTAACAACAACAACTACAAGCAACAACAACAACAACAACAACAACAAACAACTGCATTTGTTGTTGTCCCATAAACTCTTGTCGCTTTGCATAATTACGACTTTGTTCGCTTAATAAATAAGAAAAGTGCAGACCAGCCTCCACTTCCCCCCCTCTCACCTGGCACACTCCTCTGTCAACTACCTCCCCCCTTCCCTCACTCCCCTTAATGCCCCTTTAAGCGCTGTAAAAGCGTCGCGGGCGTTGCTCTAACAAGCATAAAAACGCGCTGAAATCAGTTTCGTCTAACGGCAGCAACATTTGCATATGTGTGTGTTTCTCTCTGTGTGTGTGTGTGCGAGTGTGCGTGTGTGGGAGTCTGCTGCTGCAACTGTTGTTGTTGTTGCTGTTGTTGTTGCTGTTGTCGCCGATGAATCACGCGTGATATTTGCGTTGCAGTTGCTGAACTTTTGTCTCGTTTATCTCCCTCTCAATACACTTCAGCTTCGGGCAACTCGCTTTTATCATTGACTTCAATCTATACCCTGAACCAGTTCACTTGCTTAATGAACTCATTTCAAAGAGGTTTCTTATTTATAATGAAGAAGAAATATAGCTAACATTGGGTGGCAAAAATTGAGTTGGAGCGCAAGAATTGCTTCACATTATTTTTTTCCTTTAAATAAGATGTCTGAACCGGTTCACTTCTTTTATGAACTCATTTTAAAGAGGTTTTTTATTTATAATAAAATATGAAAATATGAGAAATATTGCTATCCTTTTGAGTTAATGCAGTATAGTTACTTAGCATTACTAGGTTATATTTTTTAAATAAGATGTCTAAACCGGTTCACTTGCTTAATGAATTCATTTCAAAGAGGTTTCTTATTTATAACAGAACAGAAAATTTAAGAAATATAGCTTACATTGTGAGGAACAAATTGAGTTGAAGCGCTAAAATTGCTTCACATTATTTCATTCTTTTAAATAAGATGTTTGAACCGGTTCGCTTGCTTGATAAAACTATTTCAAATAGCTGCTGCTTTACAATGAACGGGAAATGTAAGAAAAATTGCTAGCATTGGGTGGAAAAATTAAGTGGAAGTGCTAAACATACTTCACATTACTTTTTCCAATCTTCATGGCAGTTTTTGGTGTGGTTTATAAAATTTGTTAAAATTTGTTAAAGAACACTTATTACAAGTTTCTACTTTAGAATATAAACAGGTTAAAAGGCGTTTTAAAATCAGTGATATGAACCGGTTCAAGGAACCGCCTTTTAACTCATATTTTAAGAGCTAGGAATATAATCGATACCGTATTTTATTTATATTGTTAAGTACCGTAAAGATGTCTCCATATATTACATAGTATCCCCTCATATTGTTCTTCCGCAAAGAGTTTAAACATAACTTAAAAATTGCTAATATGAACCGGTTCCAATTAGCTTATCTTGAAAAAGGAGCAGATTAAAAGCTTCATCATCATTTGAAAGCAGGTCACAAATAAACAAAAATTGCTGGCTAATCTGGCACTTTCACAATTTATTATCCACAGTAATCAAATTGAACTTACAAATTAAAGCGCTTTTCTAAAGTCATTTATTTTATGAAAGCCAATAAAGAAATTTCCAAGTTAAGTGTATGGCGAATTCGTTGTTACTCTGGCTTAACTAGCTTTATATTTATTTGCCTGGCTGACGCGCCTGGCTCTCAAGTGGACTTTGTGCCAGGCAAAAGGCAACAAAAAAAGAAGTTAAAAGTTGGGGCAGCGAGGAAAAATGAGCAGCAAAGTGAGGCAAAGGCAACGCCAAGTTGACATTTTCATTATGCGACTTGTGACTGGGGGCCAAGTGTCGTTCGCCATTGCCACCGGCGGCGACAACAACAACAACAATACGGTAAACAGCAATTACAACAACTAACTACGGGGCGTGGCATGGGCACTCAGTCAACGCGATTTTCAAACGCGTTGACAGTTTTGCTTGTCAATCGCTTTTTACGTATCTCTTGAGAGAGTCAAAACTCCTCCGTAGGTGTTTCTTTTGTTTTTGTGTTTTTGTTTTTTACAACTACGCGACATGTGATTAAGCTGTGAAACGCGCCAGTTTTGATTTGAGCTGCGAAATGCAACTGCAACTTTAACAATAACTGCAACAACAACAACAACGAGAAATCACATCGAGTGCACATTGAGTGCATAAACAATTGTCAATCATTCAGCTTAGGCTGCGAGTATAAAACAAAAAGAAGGCCTATCCCAACAAACAAACAAACAATTAATGAAAACAATGGGATGCAGTATATTTACATATATATAGTATATTATTTATAGTGTAGTATTTACTGCAATATGTTAAAATTTAATTGAATATTGGAAAAAAGAAGACCTATCCCAACAAATATATTATTGGGGAAAACAATGTAAGGTATATATTTATATATATTCAGTATATTATATATAGTATAGTATATACTGCAATATGTGAAAATTTAATTGAATATTGAAGCAGAAGAAAACAGAAGACGTATCCCAACGAACAAACAATAAATAGTAGCAAGAGCAGTTAGTATAATATACACATACATATATAGTATATTATTTATAGTGTGGTATATACTTTAATATGCTGACATTTAATTGAATATTGGAGGAGAAAGAAAAAAGAAGACCTATCCCAACAAATAAATGATTGGCGAAAACAATGTAAGGTATTTTTTTCAGTATATTATATATAGTATAGTATATACTACAATGTGATAATATTTAATCAAATATTGAAGCAGAATAAAACAGAACGCCTAACCCAACAAGCAAACAATAAATAAATAGAACGTTGTATACATTATATACATATGTGAATACAGTATATTATTTAAGGTATAGTATATACTGCAATATGTTTATGTTTGAGTATTAGAGCAGAGCATCACAATCTATTTAGTAAATATACAAATATCTAGAATATTTTTAATAGAATAGTATAAACTGCAATATTGAATTGAATGTTCGAACAGAGCATCACAAACTATTTAAACAAAATTGTTGATTCATTAATTTCGTAATTTATTATATTAAATTTATTATATTTAATACTTTGTTGCTTGCTCTACCAACATTTTACTATAGATTTACTATCTTAAATATGGCATGATCACTTTTAGTTAAAAAAGTATTAACACTCTTCGTTAAGTTTATATTTAGGAAGCAAATTATTTGCTTCCTTTGCTAACTTTTGAGAATGGAAATTAGGAATTCTTAGCTTGCTTTCATAATTTTGCTTATCTTCTAAGAATATCTATACTTTTGTTTCTATTTATCAGACGCTTTTATATCTCATCATATCAATTCTTCCTTATCACTTTGAAAGTTGAAAATTTATTAAATCATATTATTATACTTAACATTTCATTTGCTTGAGTATCGTTTTCTCATTCTTTTGAGTTCCATATTTTATTTTATACATATTATATTATATTGTTTTACATTACATTGTAAAATCAATAACTACAAATAAATTCTTCTTTACTTGTGCATCGTTTTCTCATTTTCCTAAAAGATAATTTTCTACTATTCCAAATCAATCAATAATTTCACTTGTTTCATTTGTTTTACTTTCATATACATCAAGAAAATTGAATAACTCATAACATGTGTTGATGTCTTTTTCTACTAACTACTCTCTAAAATATTTCCTAGCTGAGTGCATTTGATTTTCTTGTATTTCTTACATAATCAAGTGCCACCTTGGTCACTTTTGGTGTATTTTTAAATGTTTTTTGGCTATTGACAGCATTTTGTGCAGATATTGCGATATGCGCTTAACACTCGTTAAGCGTCACAAATTACAAAAAGAAGCCAAGCAACGAGACGAAGCAACATCGAGTGCAACATCAAATTGCAATTATCGCAGTGGAAAAAAAGGAAGCAACACAAACTGAGCAAAATAGGCGACGACCCCAAAGAGAAGCAAAAGCAAACACAGCAACAGCAACTTGGAACAACAACAACAACAACATCGAAACTAAGCAAGTGTCCAGAGCAACAATTGTTGCAACAACAGCAACTGAAACTAATGCAACTTGCTGCTTGAAAAGCTGTTGCAACTATTCGAAAGTGATTTTCACATGGGCAATTAATGTTTCAATAAACGATATTCTAGCTGCAGTAACTGTAGCAACAACAACTTTGGTTGCTGCTGCTGCTGGGGAGGCATCAACAAATTTGTTGGCAACTTGCAACTGTTGCCGTGTTGCCAGCAACATATTGCTGCCGCTGTGGCTGCTGCCGCCTCATGTTGCAGCTGGAAAATGTTATTGAAATTGGCTTTTTATGTTTATGAAAACGGCCGCTGAACTGCCGACTTGCCACAGCAGCAAAGGGGTGAGGAGGGAGGAGGAGAGGAGGGAGGAGGGAGAAGCATCTTAAGCAGAGTATTTCTGTCTATAGATCGGTTTCGGGTTCGAGTTGCTCTCGCACTCTCGGCGTTAATTGCTGCCATTTGCAATCGTATTTATGGCTCACGCCTCGCTCACGTTTTGGCCATCAACTGCCATCAACAACAGCAACAACAGCAACAACAACAACAGCAATTTAGACAACAACAACAACTTTGACTACAACAAACTTCGACAGTGCGTACAAAATGTTTTGCTAATTGCCAATTTTATTGGCCAGCTAATTTGTGGGCGGCAGCCATCGAAAAGTCAAGAGTCGCGATTCGGATTCGGATTCGGATTGTGTGGCAAGTTGCCACTAGACGCGCCTCACTCTCTTCCCCCTCTCCACCTCTCCTTCCCCCTCTTCTCTAGCAGCTCACATTGGGGGCAACAGTTGTTCTTTGATTTCGCAGAACTCTATAACGAGACTTTTCCATGAATGGAATCGCATTTCACTGCAAACTAAACACGAAAAACCAAATAACAAATGGCATCTAAATGCATTTTAACAATTTATGCGAAAATTTCATAAATTGCGCTTGCTTTGCCTTTGAATTGTTGTAGCAAAAAGGTATCAAAAAACATATCAATAATTGCGAGTAAATCATTCAAGTAGGGGAACATCAAATACTTCGAGATTTGGTTTAGAATTGTGACTAATTTAAGCTAAGAAAATGTTTAAGCATTCATGGTAAACTTTGCTGCTAAAGTAACTTATAAATTGATACCTAACTATTATTTTCATCACTAATATTCCTCAATCTTATGCATTTGTTTAAGCAAATAATTTCATTTACCTTATTAGCATTTCAATTATTAGTGATATATTATATCTGCAATAAAAGAGAAATAATATTAGAAGACATACATTTATTTATATGCTTAAAAACTTAAATTTGAAATAGCTTAAAATTATCTTTACCAAATATACTTTATTTCGATGATAATTCTTTAAAACTTAAGACATATATTTATAAATTTGTATGCCTACAAATTTAAACTAAAACAGCCAAAAAGTTGGTACTCTAAATTATATTAAATATGAGAACAATTCTAATAAAATTTGATATTTAAAAGAAATAACTTTGAAATATACCGAAAAATACTAAAAATATGCCATTATACATATTTGGTATATTGATATAGTACTACATTAAAAATATACCATATAAATAAGTGTGGTATTATTCATGAGATATACCAAAGTAATATACCATAGTAATATACCACAAAAATAGTAAAAATATACCAAAATTGCATACTTACTAGTATATTTTGAATGTAATGCAATATCGATATACCATTTACAGCCTTGGGTATATTATAGTATTTTTACAGTATATTCTTGGTATATTTTTAGAATATGGTTTTATTGAAAATGTGCTGCAAGTATCTCACAGTCGACCACTCCCGACTGCAGTTTTCTTATTTGTTTTTTCAAGTCTTGTTAAATTCACATACCAAATAATTTATACTAAATAGTTCATATAATAATTGTTACTGAATACATTTGATTCATACTTTCTTAGAGCATTTTTCCCCTTAGTCTGCAGCTTTAGCTTAAGTTGGGGGTCTATTAAATGTTAGTTGTAATCAATTGATAGCGAGCAGAGTTTCACTGTGAAATGGTTGCACTTTGCTTAGCAATCAATGAGGCGGCGCATTCCACATGTTGCACTCAACTGTGAAGAGGAGTCTCTCAGTCAGCCTAAGGTCAATTATGCTGTCTTCTTGCAACTGAGTTTGACCTGTGTGGAAGCTGCTGCTGTTGCCGCTGTTGCAGTTGTAGCCAAGGCTATGAATGCACACAATCTATGACTGAGTTAGTTGGCTGTTGGTTCTCTGTCTATAATTTCGGTTGCATACCACAACGCGAGTGAGTCGAACTTGCCACATGCAAATCTGCCTGCTGCATTTTGGACCCTTTTGGACAGCCAACACTTTGAGCTTCTTTTTTTTGTTGTAACTAGCACTTAACTTGGCTTTGATTTGAAGTTCGTGTCCCTATGCGAACTCCAACACCTTGCCACTAGAGAGAAATAGCAAGTGAGAGAGAGGGAGAGAAGCAACTGCAGTTGCTGTTTGAGTGAGTGATTACCGTTGTTTGTGGCTTCGCAACGCGGTCGCAACAGGTTACCCATGGGAAAACCTGCCCCAGCCAAGCAATTACCTTCAGACTCCAGCTGCCTGCCACCCCCCTCCTTCCCCTCTTCCCCTTGCCACCCCTCCCCGTCGATGTGCTGCTCCCATCGTCTGATGTTGCTGCTGCTGATTTTGATTTTGAAATTTGAACTTGAGGCTAAAGGTAAAAATTGTTTGCCAAGTAATTGGCGCATAACGAGGCTGCGAATTGTGAGCAGCGAGGGAGAGGGGAGTAAGGAGGGAAGGGGCAGCAGCAGACGCTGCCAGCGGGCAAAAGAGTTGGCGTTGGCTGGTCCATAACATTTTGGCCAACTTGGTGCGTTAGAACGTCGATCGTCGAATGTTGGCAACCAACGCCCCACAAACTGCAGTCGTAAAAGTCGTGCAAATGCCAGCAAACACAACTTGCAACAGCAACTGCAACAGCAACAGCAACAAATCAAGCGTCAGGTGCATTTCCATCAGCGATAATTCGCTGCTGTTGTTGCTGTGGTTGTTGTTGTTGCATCGATTGCGGAAAACTTGCAACAGCCGCTGCGCATATCACAGCCGAATGATCTGAACTCGCAGTCGAAGTCGAAGCTGCAACACAATTGTCTTTGCAACTGCAACTGAGCCATATTATTTGCACTTTATTATCACGTTAGCAAAATGAGCAAAACGTGCAGCAATCGAATGAGAGAGAGCGATTGATACAAGGAGAGAGGGAGAGGGGGAGAATAGACAAATGAAACGATGGCGAATTTTGCGCCCACCCGCCCAAAAATAGAAAAGAAACAAACTCAAGAGGTTCTGCTCGACTGTGAGATATCTAATAAGTATTCCTGTCTAATAAAGTTTCATCGAACAGATTAATTAAATTTACTTTTCAGACTTGACAAGAAATAAGGAGCTTGAAGAAATTCCTAAGCAATGTTGCCAAACTTCACAGACAGAAACAAAGAAGAAGCATGACAAAATTCTTTAGCAAACTTTAAATTTCAGAATTATAGCTCTTCTATTTGTTAAGATCGAAGTATTTGTTGAAAAAATTCTTATGCAATGTTGCCAAACTTCAGCGAGAGAAACTTAAAATTTCAAATTTCAGTGTTATATCTCTTCTATTTCTTAAGACTGAAGTTTTTCTTTAACGACAGGACTCTATAAGAATCTATAATGTAACTAATATGAAAAGTTACCGAATTTAAAAGAACTTTATAGGTTTAAAGCTTTTGCTTAACTTTGCTTACATGTTAAGGAAGTTTAATAAGAATTTTCTTGTAAATGTTAATAATTTATAATCTAATTTATAATAACCCTAATGTTAAGAACTTCGACAGCTTGAATAAGAATTGTTAATAATTAATAAAACACCACAATGTGAAGAATGTTGAATTGAAAAGTTGTTTTTAACTAAATTTAATTTTATATTAATTCAGTGTCATTAGCTTCTCATAAATTCAACATTAAATAAAAAAAAAACACAAAATGTGAAGAATAAATAATGTTAATTGAATACTAAATATATAATGCTAATAACAACTAAAATTGTATTTATATCTTTAGCCTATCATACCCTTTATACCTTATGCTTACCACACTTAGAGAGAATAAAAATAAAGTTGCTGCTGCCAGCCGCCTGTTTGTGTGGCAGCCACATGTTGCAGGCAGCCTGTTGCTTGGCCGGCTGCTTGGCCAGTGGCTGGCTGCCCGCCTGCACCTTTGACCTTTGCCAGTGCTATCACAACAACAACAGCTACAACAACAAGAACAGCAACAAATGCAAAGTCTAATTTCATATTTCTAATGGAATGCAATCAATGAAACTTGCAACTCAGCAGCGAAGGAGGGGCTTAAGGGGCTGCTCACATTTGTCTTAATAGCCAAAACAAAACGTAAAAATATCGAAAAACATTTTTATTCATATTTAATGCTTTCATATTCATTTTTATGCATTTGGCAATCTGTGGCAAAAGGCTAAATACATTTAAGAGGCATGTGCTACATTCGAGAGTTGCAAGGTGGAGACTGGAAAAATGGATAAATGTCACAATTGTTGCTAAGTGGAAGGCAGCGAAAGTTGGCAAATTCAAGTGAAACAATAGATGATAAAAGTTATGATAATTGCAAAGTATTAATATAGAAATTGGAATATACTTATGATCTGTTAATGCTAAGAGGTATTACTAATACAGACAGACAACTTTTCATAATAAAATAAACTTCCTCTTTTTATATAATGCCAACGAATTACACTTTGAGACTGCTTTAATATTAATATTGCTTAACTAACGAATTTCACGCTAATCTAAACCATATTAAAGCTTAGTTTTGTCTGTGAAAACATTCATTAGAGAAGAGCATTAAGAATTGATTTCAAGCTTAAATCGCAAGTTTTACTATTCGAATTCTACTCCTATCCTATCCTAACGTGTTCTATTAAATAATATGCTATTATATCTTATCCTATCCGCTCCTATCATCTCCTATCCTCTCCTATCCCATCCCATTCCATCCTATCCCATCATATCCTATTCCATCCTATCCTATCCTATCCTCATCTATCCTATCCTTTCCTATCCTTTGCTTTCTAATTCTTTCTTATTCTATCAAATACTATCCTTTCCTATCGATATCCTATTCTATCGTATTGTATCCTATCCTAACCTTTCCTATCCTATCCCATTCAATCCTATCCTATCCTATCCTATCATGTCCTATTCTTTTCTTTCCAATTCTTTCCTATTCTATCGAATACTATCCTTTCCTATTCTATCGTTTCGTCTCTTATCCTATCCTATTCAGAATCATCCTATCCAATCCTATCCTTTCCAATCGTATCCTAAATTATCCCATATAATACTATTCTACCCTATCCCTTTTTTTTGTTAAATAAAGTTCAATAAGAAATTCAATAAATTCTACAAAAATCTATATATTATCACTTTAAAATTCATATCACAGCCCATCACATTAGTCCTTTATCTACCACTTTGATGAGTCATCTCTCACTCTCTGTCTCTTTTCTCTCTCACATTTCCTTCTCAGTCATTTAACGTCCTGTCAGCTGACTCACTCGTTATTTCCACTCACAAAGCTGTGACGTCATCCAGGCTGTCTCTCACTATCTTTCACTCTCTATACATTTGTCAGCTGTTGCATGCAACGTGCTCTCACCCAACGCTGTTGCTCACACTCTTAACGCGACTGTCGAGATTTTTGCCATAGCAACTGCTTCCATCAATCATTATATTTGTCCCTGAAATCAAACGCAAAAAGCATCCTGTGTGCCAGGCGAACAGCGTCGCATAGCAAGCAACACTTCCGGTGCCGCATTCCAAAGCGTGCCAGCGAAAAATAATTTGCAATACGCAGGATATACACAGAGAGAAAGCGAGAGAGAAATACACTGAGCGAAAGCGAGATAGAAACTGGGAAACAGGGTCATGAAATTAGCACGCGTCGAGTCCTTGAGCCACAAACAGCGGCAAGGACACGAGTGAGAGAGCAAGATAGAGAGAGAGAGAGAGAGAGAGAGAGCGAGTAAGAGCGGCTGCTGTTGCTGTTATAGCAACCACGCGGCTTCGTCCTGTTTTCAGTTTTGTGCCGCTTGCCTGCTAATTTTTCTGTTCGCCTGCTGCACGAAGGCGCCAAAATTCAACATTTTCGCTGTGTGCGTGCAACGCAGCAACGTCGCTTCTGCCACAGGACGGACAAGGGAAAAAGGGAGAAGAAGGACCGCGGCACTTTTGAGTGGTGGATTTGGAGTTGGGCTCACTTGAGCTGCCTCCACCTCGGAGTCACTTTTCGAGCTATTCAGTTTGTAGCTGGCTGGGGGGATAATCCCATTTTGGCAGCTTGTATTTGCTAGGGATTTAGCATCTCTCCATCTCCACTTCCATCTCTTACACACACACACACATATGCAGAGAGTGAGCGTGAGAGCGAGAAAGAGAGCGAGATTGGCTCAAGTGCACGACACGGCGTAGATTTTACTTCTCAAATGTAATCGGCGCACAGAGTTGAACAGGCAGCGAGAGAGCGCAGCATGCAAAGTAAATTGTTTGTGTGCTGATGATGCTGGGGGATGTTAGTCACACTCACACGCACACCAGCACACCAGCACACTAGCGCACTCTCTCACACATACACAAAACTAAGGCTGACACACATTATCACAGCGACACGCATTTTAGGCGAACAGGCAAGCAAAGCGTTCAACAGCGTCACGCATACTAAGAAGAGAGCTCTGCTAAAGCGGAGAGTGAGTGTGTGGAGAGTGTGTGTAGTGTTTGTAGTGTGGAGAGGCCTTTAAATGGGTGGCTCTCTCTCACTATCGCTCTCCCACTCTCTCTCAACCAACTCACGCACACTGCGCTACGACAAACTTGCGGTTCGCGATGAACGACAAACAGAGACGCAGCAGCCACAGCAGGCAACACAGCAGCATCTCCTGTGTATCCCGAAAACAGGCTCACCCCCTCCTCTCTTCTTCCATCCCTCCTCCACTCGCTCGCTCTCTCATCAACTATCAAAAGTGCGCCACACTTTTTTTTCAGCTAACGCTTTCTGTTGGCATTTCTAATGCAGCTGACGCAGCTGTTGCTCTTGCTCTTCTCCCCCCTCCCCACCTCCCGCACCATCACTCTCTCTGACGTCACTGCTTTTTCCACTGGCATCGATTTTCACACGCCTCTCTTGGGAAATGATAAGAATGCCAAAAGTTTCAGGCAAACATAAAGCGCGCGTAGCTCGCTGCCTGCTGCGTATCCCCACGCATACACACACACTAACACATTAGTATACACACCCACGCACACACACACACACACACTCAGAACATTCGCAACATCCCGCATCCCAGTTTCAAGTCACAACAGAGGCGCCACCCGCGCCTATGTGCCACACTTTCTCTCTCTGCCAAGTCGATCGATGGAAATTTCTTTATACATTTTTGATAACAGCAAACTCACGCGTATGCGTGTGTTATGCACTGAGTATCTGTGTGTGTGCGGGAAATATCGACTATTGAATCAACTGCTGGGATATCAGTAGACTGTGGCAGCAAACGTTCACTCGGTTCACTCGATGGCAGTGGCATTAAGTCTACCTCAAGTGCCCACTTGAGCGCTATCAAGTGCTTTCTTTTGTTGCCCTTTTGTGGTGATAACTGTTTGTCAACAATTCGAACTTGCCGAAAACCTTTTCAGTTTGATAAGGTTGCTATAAAATTGATAGTTTTACTGCTAAAGTTTATGACAACAATAATTATTAATCACATAATTGATTCATTATCTATCAATTCAAGATTTACTTCTCGATCGAAAGCTAGTTGTTCTATATATTTTATTTATTTGTTATTTATATTTCTTTAAATATCAAGATTTAAAGTTGGTCTATATATTTTATTTATATTTTTGATGTAAGTTGATAATATATTCTATCTGTTAACATTCATTTAACGTTAGTCAAAGAATTAATAAAATATTTTGAATATATCTACTTGCTCTGTATATTTAATTAAGGCAGATAAAATGATAATAATACTTTCCTATTTTTGATCATTTCCCGAGTTGGCATTTTCACTTATCTGCTACATTAAATAAACTTTTATTTATCGAAAAGCTGCGAAAGTTGATCAATTTTATACATAAATGATGTTAATATCATTATTGTTTTACGATATATATTATAATTCTCATATAATTATTATATTATAGTAATTACTCAACTTCTCTAGAAATATTTTTTTCTTTTGCTTTCAATTGATTGATTTAATGCGTTCTGAACATATTTTTAAAACGTATTCTATAATAATTTGTAGATCTAGTATATTGATAAACCAAATATAGCCTGTGGTATATTTCAGTATACTTTGGTATAACAATTCGGTATATTTTAAGAATAATGCCGCAGTAATTTGCTCTTAACGCAAATCTAGTAATACTAAATTGATATACCAAATATAACCCTTGGTATATCAGTTTGGTATATTTTAAGAATAAATACCACAAAGTGTTGCTTTTATTTAAAATGATTATTAGCTAGCTTTCTGACTTGCTTTGTATTATTAAAGATATCATTATAATCATATTTATTTAATATGATTTATTTCCTTGGGTTTCTATGCTACATTGATTGTTAGTGACTCATAAACATTTTTATTAGTTTCTCTATTTGCTCTACTTACTTTATTGATATAAATGAAAAACTTGAATAAACAGTCATGCTACTAATGGCACTCAAATGCTCTCTTCAATGTTTTCTTCGTCTACCATCAATAAATGTAGCAGCAACCATTAACCTAATATACATATTAAAGGTGACTATCGCAATTGATGCATCACTTTTAGGCATCCTTTAGCTATTTGTGGGCCCATTAAGTTGAGCACTTGAAAAATGTGGCTGGAAAATTGCAGCTGCGTTAGCAAAGGGCTCGCAGCGTTTTTGATTTGCGCTTTTCAAAGTCATTAAAGCCAAATTAAACGGCCACAAAATCGAACTCAAACGAACTCCACTCAAATGGCAAATTATTCACTGTCAGGCGCAAAACGAATGCAAATGCAACACAGCAAACAATTGCGGCACAAAAAATATTATTGCCAAATGATAGCCAAAGCTCTCCTCACTCCTTCTACTTCTCTCTCTCTCTCACTCACTCTTAGTTGACTCCCCCAAAAATAGAAGCGAATCGATGAGGTCGCTGATAACGAGACAGAGCATTGCAATTGAACAGACGATCAACTTTGGTTTCGGTTTCGCATTCAAGGCGAGTAGCTTCAGGTCCTAACTGCCGTCAATTGTTGACTTTAATTTGTTTTATTGGCGCAGACTTCGACTTCGACTTCGACTTCAACTTCAACTTCGACTACAACTGCGACTTGCAAGTTTCAAGTTGCGAAGTGATGCAGATAACGCTAACTAAGCGGGTCAGGGCCTGGCTGCCACTGGCCACAGCTCTGAGTATCTATTGTTGCCATTGAAGGAAGAAGACTGGGCGGGGGAGGAAGGTGGTAAGCAGTATGTGCACACACGTCGTATACGCAACCTGAGCACAAACCCATTTCCATGACAATTGAAGAGACACGGCAACAAGTAGCTCAAATATTCTATTTGGATATGTGTTTTGTTTTTGTTTTTTGTTTTTCTTTTTTGTTGCTTTAATACCTTTAGGAAGTCAAAGTCCACAGCAAAACTAGCAGCACAAACAACAAAAGCCAAAAGTCACACACAACACAAAATGCGAACTCGTATTTACAATAACAAAAGGCCGCATTTCGTGGCGAGTTTTCTTCTTCAATAGCAGACAGGTCTCTCTCCTCTCTCTGTCTCTCTGTCTGTCTCTGGGGGAGTCGCAGAGACTAATCAGAATTGTAAGTAGTGCTGCATCCACTTATCTTTTATGTAAATTACCTGCCATAACAATTTCTGACGGTCTACGGTTACAATCGGGAAGCGTAGTCGGAAAGACGCTCTGAAGTTTCAAAGAAATGCGAATAAAAAAAAACTTTAAATACATATAAATACGAGCAGAGCACAAAAGCAAATTATTGTCGAAATGTTTAATGACAAACTGTTGATGCCATGTCACGAACTTTCCTCAAACTGCAGGAGCTGCTGCTGCTCTCTGGCACTCAGTTCACGAGTTTGTAACGGATTTGCGTTGCGTTCACTTTGGGGAGAGAGACAAAGACAACGCTTATCCAATATCCAGATATCCAGGCAGCACTTCTTTTATTCAGTTTCAGTATCAGTATCAGGTTCATGCCCATGACTTCAGAGAGACAAACACAAAGTGTGCATGATGAGCAATGAGGCTAGACATCAACAAATTGTCTTCAAGAAATACATTTAACAGTAGAAGCTTGGCAGCCTGGCAACTTGCAAGATGAATTGCGACTTTCAACTTGATTGAAATCGGTTATTCAACTTTGTCATTCGAATAGTAAATGAACTGAAAGTGCTGAATAGAGTGCACAACCATCTAGGATGGTGAAAAAATATTTATTACTTGAAAAACTTAAATTCCCTAATTAAGTATCTATTAAATAGAATGCAAAGATATTCATTCCTAAACTTAAGCAAATTCCTTATTAGTTCTGTAATTCTGAAACAATTTTTGTTCTGTATGTTTGGGTAGAAAAGTATTCAAACTTTGTGTCTCCACGAAATGTATGTAGAAGGTTTCTTCAACCCAATAGCTTTAATAAAGCACTTTATGGTATATTTTACATTCTGTGGTATATTTTGAATGTAGTTCTGTATCAATATACCAATTAAAGAATTTAGTATATTTTTTTATGGTATTTTAATTTGGTATATTTTAAAATTAATTCCACACTGTTGTGATTTCGTTTAAAATCGGAAGCGAGTATCTCACAGTCGAGCACACCCGAATGTGTGTCTTAAACTTTAGCCTTAAACGTATTTAATAATCTTTTACACTAAACGAATAATCTGATTACAACAATTCAATGGAATCTAATTCTTTTCTTTGCGTGTTTGTTCTATTTAGCTACAAACTTTTCTTTAATTATAAGTCTCTTCTGCTTACATTTTTTTCTAATTTTGTAGCTATAAACATTTACCTCTTATTATATTAAATTCTTTAATAGTGTTCTTATAAAGTAAACATTAAATTTTAATTCGTCTCACACTTTTTCTACCACAAACTTTTCAAGCATATCCAAATCGTTTGATACATATTCCTATGCATTATTTGTCGCCATTTGAGACAAAGCGCAACTTTCGCTTTTTTCGCTTCACTTTTACTTGAACTTCACTTTCATTTAAGTACTCGCTGTTGGGGGAATCTCCCACAGAATGTCGGCGGCATTGAGACTGAGACTGAGAGTCTGAGCTCTGCAAAAATTTCCAAGAAATCATTTGGTTACGCATGTTATCAACACACCTGAACCTCAAAATAAAAAGAAGAGAAAAACACAACGCTTGTTGTTCTTTCCAACTACAATTCTTCAGCTCATATATTTACATCTTCGGTAAGTGAATTACTTTGACTTCAATGGAAGTGACCCACAATTTTATTGCAGAGCACAATAATCTCTTTTGGGGCTAAGGTCAAGAGGGAACCGAACGGTGACTTCGACTTCAGAGATGATTTCATCGATTTGGTTTCATCAGCCAAAGAAGAAAATGTATCAAAAAAATACGAAGACAAATTACATATGGATTCGCACATTGCATGCATATCGTATGATATGAATCGACGCGGCATACGAAAATTGAGAAACGATTATCAATGCGATGCAAATCGGATGATCAGTGTGTGTTTTTGTCACAAAAAGTCATTGCGCCGCAAACTATTGCAGCAGCAATAGCATACTCTCCTACATCTTTGGCTTTTCAAACTCAATATACAATATCGCATGATGATATATGGAGAGTGCATTGATCCAAGCGCTATTTCAGGGACAACTGATATCACATATCGATGATAATATACGACCACCGAGAGAGTACAGTAGTCGACAAATGTGTGGACTGGATTTCGGATTTGAGATTCTTGGGCATTTTGTTTTTTTTGATATCAATTTCGATCTGGAGTTGGGAGGAACACCTTGAACTTCCACTGACCGACCCGACTTGCTCCGACTTTGGAGAAGTCCGTTCCGTTAATTTATGCGCTAAGCAAGCTAAGATATTCTAAAATACCCCACACACTCTCGAGAATATTCCCAAAAAGAATACGCGAAACACGTACACACATATTACTCTCGGACTCGAGCCACAATCACATCACAACAAATAATTCAATGCATTGCGCCTGCAGATCACGCTAGTTATACGATAAATTCTGTGATATGCATGAGATATTTGGCGCCGATTCGATCGAGCATACGAAATCGAAATGTGCCCCCAAATGCAAACAAAATTCTAATGCAATAGATGCTTTGTACATACAGTATGTGTATCGAAAGGTGCCATCAAGTCGGCGAAATTCCTTTAATGCGCATCTTGCGAGGTTCAATGTTTGACATTGACATGTGCCAAGGCTTGCTGCGGGTTCTCCTCCTCTTCCCGCTCTCTCTCTCTCTCTTCTTCTCGATTAGCTCTCAATCTGTGCAATCAGTAAACAAGAGAACCCATTTACCATATTGCTATTGCTATTACTTTTGCCAAATGGTTTCTCACTTCTCAATTCGGACCCATTTCTCAGTTGTAGCGCCATGCGGGCGCAGCATGCAAAACTCTAACTCTAACAGCAGAGGCAAAACACACACATGTGTTTGGCATGTGTGTATCTTTATCTTTTGCTTAGTCCTCGTGCCTGCCACACCATCAGGCGTTGACATAGGTGTGAGACCGAGGGCCATCGCATATCCTTGCGTAGTCCTGCCTGCAAGGGTTGACGTTTGCTAACTGAATAACCCAATCAATTACTCAATCCAAAAAAGAAAATAAGTTAGAAAGCTATAGTCGAGTGTACTCGACTGTGAGATACCCGCTACCCATTTTGAATAAAAAAATATATTTTGCGGTATTTTTCTCAAAATATACCAAGTATACTACAACAAGTAAGAAAGCTACAGTCGAGTGTGCTCGACGGTGAGATACCCGCTACCCATTTTTAATAAAGGCAAAATATTGCGGTATCATTTTCAAAATATACAGAATATATTGCAAAAATACTAAAAATATACCAAATGGTATATTTGGTATATCGATATAGTACACCATTCAAAATATACCATAGACGGCACAGTGTACCAGATTGTCGGCCAAAGCAACTCAGACCCTAGTAAGTAGGCGCTTTTGCCCATACAAAAGTATTTCTTTAATAACTTCCACAATTTTTATCTGATCGTAACCAAATTTTCAGGAATCATAACTACTATAGTAGTTCTTGTATACACCAAAATTCGCAACTCTAGCTTTAAAATTAGGCTTGTTATTCGATTTTTTTGATTTGCGGGGGCGGAAGTGGGCGTGACAAAAATTTGAAACAAACTTGATCTGCGTGCAAACATAACAAATGCTGTCGAAAAAAAATTATAGCTCTATTTCTTATAGTCTCTGAGATCCAGTGTTTCACACGGACAGACAGACAGACACACAGACGGACAGACGGACATGGCTAGATAGTCTCGGCTGTTGACGCTGATCAAGAATATATATACTTTATACATTTCATGCCGGCACAAAGTTATAATACCCTTCTACCCTATGGGTAGCGGGTATAAACATGTCAAAGTCATGATATTCGCCTGGACACACAACACTTCATTATAATTATACAATTTACTTGCTTGAAAGATATCAAAATTGGAATTAAATTATGTCTAAGCAACAAGATCTATCTATGCTAATACACTCATCTAATTTGTATTATTTGAGAATTACAAACACTTAAAGTTAAAATAAAAAACCTTTTAAAATAATCGTTTTCTAATTTTCTTTCATTATGTTTGTTCAAGATGTTTTTTATTTGAGACTATTTGATAAAATGCACTTAACTGTTGACTGCTGAAAGTGTTTGAAATGTGCATTTTAAAATATATCAAGATTTCAAAATCAATTTCTATTAAACGTGCTGAATCAAATTAACAATGTTGTTCTAATTTTTCGCATTCCATAAATATGAGATTATAAAGATGATTCATAGTGATTGGAAAAATCCATAATATATTCATGAAAATTTTCCGGGTATTCGAAGCTTTTCTCTATATTCTAATCTTCTAGCTTGTAAATACCATTCTATTTTTAAGAAACTTGCATTATAGGAATGCGAGTTCGATTATTCAACCGAAAGTTTTGTGACTAATTGCACAATATGATTATACATTTGAAACACTTAATTGAATTTTCTACAGCATTGCGCCTCATACAATGAGTCAGTTATTTGTGAAACTCGAAGAAGTAACAAGCTTACAAACAATGAAATACGGGTGGATAATATTTGTGCTATTTCAACTCGTTCTATTGCTGTCGATGCAACCGAGGGAAGCAAATGGCGCCTGTTGTAGGCATGAAGATGGTTGGTGTAAGGACGGGACATTTGCGACGCCCTGCTGTGGAATAAATCAATGCAATATGTTTTGCTGCAATTGCAGATGCAGAAGTGGATGGTGAAACATAAATTTAACATTTTAAAATTCCTATTCATCAGAGAGAACTTAATGAGTACATTTTTTTTAGGAGGTCCCGGAATAGCCACGGTGAAGATTCTCAAAGGTAACAAAATTCTCCGTTTTTATCTGAATGAAAGTTCTTTGGTTAACTATTGCTTTAACTTGACATTGAGAATCACGGCCTAAGAGTATCATATTTTTTTAGGAGTTCCCGTCGTCATGATCATCGTCATACCCATGATCGTGATCATCACCACAAACACAAAGGGTAAATAATTATTTTGTGCTAAATTGCGGATTTATAATTAAACAAACTATATGTTCTTAGAAGAAAACATTCCGATTCCTGCAAGTACACAATTCTCGCCATGTGGACATCAAAGGAATAAGCTTTTTATAAACAATTAATTTAATACTGAGAATTAAATTGCTCTCATTGAAGTTAATGGAGCGTGGCATGCAAAAATTCTAAGACTGTCTTCTTTCAATTCCAACGTTGGCTGGTCAAACACAGCAAACAGAAAACGCAAAAGATATAGGCATAGTCCTCGTGTTGGGCGAAACCGAGAGCCAGAGTATATTCTGGGTTATTCGTGGATGCGAGATCTCAGATCTCAGAAAAGAACTATTGTCCTAATGGTTATTTAATTTGGTTGCGATTATTTAACAATTGTATGAAATAATTGTATAGGCAAAAGTCGGCTGTTGTCGAGAGGTCTTAGTTGCTTTGGTTGGCAATCCAGTATATTTTGAATGTAGCAGTATATTGATATACGAAATATCTTTTGTGTATTTTAGGGCTAATCTATAATATATTCGTGAACATTTTCCGGGTATTCGACGCTTTTCTCTATATCCTACTCTTCTAGGGTGCAACTATCATTCTTTTTTTTTGCAATTTGCATTATAGGAATTCGAGTTCGGTTATTTAACCGAAAGTTTCATGACAAATTGCATAATATGATTATACATTTGAAACACTTAATTTAACTTTCTACAGCATTGCGCCTCATACAACTTGTCAGTTATTTGTGAAAGTCGAAGAAGTAACAAGCTTACAAACAATGAAATACGGGTGGATAATATTTGTGCTATTTCAACTCGTTCTATTGCTGTGGATGCAACCGAGGGAAGCAAGTGGCGCCTGTTGTCGCCCTATAGGAACTAATTGTCTGGACGGGACGTTTGCCACGCCCTGCTGTGGAAAAGATAATTGCAATATTTTTTGCTGCAATTGCAGATGCAAAAAACCATGGTGAAACATAAATTTAACATTTTAAAATTCCTATTCATCAGAGAGAACTTAATGAGCATATTTTTTTTTTAGGTTTCTCCGGAATAGGCATGGTGAACATTCTCAAAGGTAACAAAATTATTTGGTTAACTATTGCTTTAACTTGACATTGAGAATCCAGGCATAAGAGTTTCATATTTTTTAGGAGTTCCCGTCGTCATGATCATCGTCATACCCATGATCGTGATCATCATCACAAACACAACGGGTAAATATTAATTTTGTGCTAAATTGCGGATTTATAATTTAACCAACTATATGTTCTTAGAAAAAAACATTCCGATTCCTGCAAGTACACAATTCTCGCCATGTGGACATCAAAGGAATAAGCTTTTTATAAACAATTAATTTAATACTGAGAATTAAATTGCTCTTATTGAAGTTAATGGCATTAAAAAATCCTAAGACTGTCTTCTTTCAATTTCAATGTTGGCTGGTCAAACACAGCAAACAGAAAACGCAAAAGATATAGGCATAGTCCTCGTGTTGGGCGAAACCGAGAGCCAGAGTACAAGGTGCGTTCCAAAGTAAACAGGACTTTTTGAATCTAGCGCCCTCTGGCGGCGCCATCTATATGTCAATTGGTGCGTTAGAATCTGCTATCCTTTATCGACTTCCAGTAAAAATTTCATGACATTTCATCTATTGGAAGTGAAGTTATTGCGTTTCAAGTGTCAGTATGTTTTTGTCATCGGTGCGAAAATGAGCTTCGAACAAAACATTAAATTTTGTTTTAAAATTTTTACCGAAACGATTCAATTGACGAAACAAGTTTATGGCGATGCTTGCCTATCCCGTAGCAGAGTGCACGAGTGGTTTCAATGTTTTCAAAGTGATCGTGAGGACATAAATGACGATGAACATGTGGGCCAACCAAAATCCGTGATCACCGAAAATTCCATCGAAACTGTACGTGAATTCATGAAAAATCAGCCGAAATCATCATTGAAATTAATGGAAATAGAATTGATCATCTCCAAAACATCGATTTATCGCATTTTGACCGAACATTTGGGTGTGTGCACGGTTTGTTCCGCACAAATTGACGGACGTCCAAAAATTGCTCAGAATTCAACATTCGAAGTACCGACTATTGGACCAAAAATCACATTTTAACCATCAACCACTCCCCGTATTCACCTGATATTGCACCGTGCGACTTCTACCTTTTCGGAAAAATGCATTTGCCGATGAAAGGAAAGCGTTATGCAGACGTCGAGGCCATTCAAAAGGCTTGCACCGGCATACTGGAGGCCATACCGGGCAACGAGCTAAAACACTCGTTCGACTTGCTTTTGGACCGCGTAAAAAAGCTGTATTAAAGCAGAAGGAGTCTATTTTGAATAATATAAATTGATTTTGCCGAAAAAAATACTTGTTCTGTCTTTTTGTTAAAAGTCCTGTTTACTTTGGAACGCACCATGTATATTCTGGGTTATTCGTGGATGCGAGATCTCAGATCTTAGAAAAGAATTATCATCCTTTGGTTTTTATACCCGCTACCAATAGGGTAGAAGGGTATTATAACTTTGTGCCGGCAGGAAATGTATGTAACAGGTAGAAGGAGGCTTATCCGACCCTATAAAGTATATATATTCTTGATCAGCATCAACAGCCGAGACGATCTAGCCATGTGCGTCTGTCCGTCCGTCCGTATGAAACACTGGATCTCAGAGACTATAAGAGATAGAGCTATAATTTTTTTTCGACAGCATTTGTTATGTTTGCACGCAGATCAAGTTTGTTTCAAATTTTTGCCACGCCCACTTCCGCCCCCGCAAATCAAAAAAAAATCGAATAACAAGCGTAATTTTTAGAGTTTCGAATTTTGGTATATATAATAACAACTATATTAGTTATGATTCCTGAAAATTTGGTTGCGATCAGATAAAAATTGTCGAAGTTATTAGAGGAATACTTTTGTATGGGCAAAAACGCCTACTTACTAGGGGTCTTAGTTCCTTTGGCTGATAATCTGGTATATTGTGCCGTCTATGGTATATTTTGAATGCGGTGCTATATACCATTTGGTATATTTTTAGTATTTTTGCAGTATATTTGTTATATTTTGAGAATAATATCGCAAAATATATTGCTTTTATTCAAAAGAGGTAGCGGGTATCTCACAGTCGAGTAAACTCGACTTTCTTACTTGTTTAATTTGGTTGCGATCATTTAACAATTGTATGAAATAATTTTATATAGCAAAAGTCGACTGTTGTCGACAGGACTTAGTTGCTTTGGTTTGGAATCTGGTATATTTTGTACGATATAGTATATTTTGAATGTAGCAGTATATTGATATACGAAATATCTTTTGTGTATTTTAGGGCTAATCCATAACATATTCATGAAAAATTTTCCGGGTAATCGACTCTATTCTCTATATTCTAATCTTCTAGCGTGCAACAATCACTTTTTTTTTGCAATTTGCATTATAGGAATTCGAGTTCGGTTATTTAACCGAAAGTTTCATGACTAATTGCATAATATGATTATACATTTGAAACACTTAATCGAACTTTCTACAGCATTGCGCCTCATACAACTTGTCAGTTATTTGTGAAACACGAAGAAGTAACAAGCTTACAAGCGATGAAATACGGGTGGATAATATTTGTGCTATTTCAACTCGTTCTATTGCTGTCGATGCAACCGAAGGAGGCAAGTGGCGAATGTTGTCTCCCTTCTAATAATAGGTGTGCGGACGGCACAAAAAAGACGCCTTGCTGTGGGTACAAACCATGCGATATTTTGTGCTGCAAATGCAAATGCAGACGACGCAAAAGGTGAAACATAAATTTAACATTTTAAAATTCCTATTTATCAGAGAGAACTTAATGAGCATATTTTTTTTAGGTTTGTCCGGCATGGTGAACATTCTCAAAGGTAACAAAATTATTTGGTTAACTATTGCTTTAACTTGACATTGAGAATCCAGGCATAAAAGTTTCATATTTTTTAGGAGTTCCGGTCGTCATGATCATCATCATACCCATAGTCGTGATCATCACCACAAACACAAAGGGTAAATATCAATTTTGTGCTAACTTTCCGTATTATAATTTAACAAACTATATGTTCTTAGAAGAAAACATTCCGATTCCTGCAAGTACACAATTCTCGCCATGTGGACATCAAAGGAATAAGCTTTTTATAAACAATTCATCTAATACTGAGAATTAAATTGCTCTTATTGAAGTTGAGTTATATTGATATACGAAATATCTTTTGTGTGTTTTAGGACTAATCCATAATAATAATAATATTTTCATGAAAATTTTCCGGGTATTCGATGGTTTTCTCTATATTCTAATCTTCTAGCGTGCAACAATCTCTTTTTTTTGCAATTTGTATAATAGGAATTCGAGTTCGGTTATTCAACCGAAAGTTTCATGACTAATTGCATAATATGATTATACATTTGAAACACTTAGTCGAACTTTCTACAGCATTGCGCCTCATACAACTTGTCAGTTATTTGTGAAACACGAAGAAGTAACAAGCTTACAAGCGATGAAATACGGGTGGATAATATTTGCGCTATTTCAACTCGTTCTATTGCTGTGGATGCAACCGAGGGAAGCAAGTGGCGAATGTTGTCTCCCTGCGGGAGTTTATTGTTGGGACGGGACGTTTGCCACGCCCTGCTGTGGAAAAGATAATTGCGATATTTTGTGCTGCCGTTGCAGATGCAGACGTGCATGGTGAAACATAAATTTAACATTTTAAAATTCCTATTCATCAGAGAGAACTTAATGAGTACATTGTTTTTAGGTGGGACCGGAATAGGCATGGTGAACATTCTCAAAGGTAACAAAACCCTACTTTTTTATCTAAACAAAAATTCTTTGGTTAACTATTGCTTTAACTTGACATTGAGAATCAAGGCCTAAGAGTATCATATTTTTTTAGGAGTTCCCGTCGTCATGATCATCATCATACCCATGATCGTGATCATCATCACAAACACAAAGGGTAAATATTAATTTTGTGCTAAATTGCGGATTTATAATTTAACAAACTATATGTTCTTAGAAGAAAACATTCCGATTCCTGCAAGTACACAATTCTCGCCATGTGGACATCAAAGGAATAAGCTTTTTATAAACAATTCATCTAATATTGAGAAATAAATTGCTCTTATTGGTAATGGAGCGTGGCATGCAAAAATTCCAAGACTGTCTTCTTTCAATGCCAATGTTGGCTGTTCAAACACTGCAACCAGAAAACGCAAAAGATATAGGCATAGTCTTCGTGTTGGGCGAAACCGAGAGCCAGAGTATATTCTGGGCTAGTCGTAGGTGCAAACATTGCAAACCTAAAAAACCTGGGTCACAGAGAATATCTATTGTCCTTATGGTTTAATTTGATTGCGATCATTTAAAAATACTTTTATATGGCAAAAGTCGACTGTTGTCGACAGGTCTTTGTTGCTTTGGTTGGCAATCTAGTATATTTTGTACCATATAGTATATTTTTAATGTAGAAGTATATTGATATACGAATTATCCTTTGTGTATTTTAGGGCTAAGAACCTACCCACCAGAATTCTTAGTTGCTGTGGCTGACAATCTGGTTTATTTTGAAGTGTATGGTATACCAAATACAGCCTTTAGAATTTTGTGGTATATTAATTTGGTATATTTTAAAATGAGTACCAAGTGTGTAAAGGTGTAAAGGATATCTCTCATCTTACTTGTTTTTATTTAAGACTAAATTTGACTTAACATTTAAAATGATAACATTTTGTGAAATGTTGCTTTCTCTAAAATCATATATTCTAGGGCATTCGACACTTTTCCCTATACCATGGCTTGTAATTATTTCGAACATATGGGCTTCTCAATAACTCACACCGTCTCCTGCTCATATGTGTTTATACCCAGCTCTGGCCTCTGGCTCACCTCTGCGCTACCTTCGACTTTCTCAGGCTGGTTCCCATGGCACTGCAAGACTTTCAAAAATTCAATTCCCGCCAAATGCAAACTCCAGCAGCGCCTTGCTAAACAAATTTTTAGCGCCTCTACCTTTTTGGCAACGTTTGAGATGATTGGAAAAACAAGCGGAACTGTTAACTAGGACATGTGTGTGAAGAAGGGAAAGAGCACGTACCAAGACCAAGACCGAGACCGAGACCAAGGCGTAGGTGCGATCTGTTGTTGTGCCACATGATAATGTGTAGTTGTATGGTAAATTTGGCCATAGTGTTTGCGCTTTTCCCATAGCGCCAGGCGTGCTCGAGGGATTTCTCAAGGAAAATCTCACAGGCACACATTACGCGACGCGGCGGCGCTTGGTCAACACACAAAAAAATTAAGGAAGAAAAACACACGAGTCAGAGTTGCATATGTTTCTAGGTTTTTGGTTTTTGGTTCGTGCTAAAGGATCTTCCCAGATCCAGAAGGGCACCAAGCTGTCTCGCCATAGCTATTTGTTGGTTATTCAAGAAATTTCCATGTGGTAATTCCTATCGCTCTCCCTCTCTCTCTCACTCTCTCTCTCTCTCTCTCTGTCTGTCTATCGATATTAGCAACATTATCATAAAGAGCAATTTTATAACTAGGGTTGCCAAAAGGCGGCAACGACTTTTTCCCACCATCGCGTCTCGTCCATGTGTGAGGGAAATCCTTGCTATTGGTTTTTTGCTGCCCGCTGCTGCTGTTGTTGCTGCTGGGAAAACGCCAAACCAAAAGCAATTCCCACTGTACCTGAGTGCGAGACACAAACACGTGGCCAGTAGCTGGCTGGCGAGAGAGGAGGGAAATGCAATCATTATTAGCCCGCTTTGCACTCTCAACTGTGGTCATTTTGAGTGCACAGGTTGTAAAGACTTGAGCTCGTTGTTGTTGTCTTGTTGTCTTGTTGTCTTGCCACACCCACCCATTGCCTGCCACACTTGACTCTATGCGCCGGCGCAGGCTTTTGCGTTTCTCATCACTTCGCAGCTCAGCGGGACGACAGGTAACGACACTGTGCACTGTGCAGAGCTCAACAGGTAAACACATTCGCCAATGACAACAACAGCCTGTTGCTACCGACACGTGTCAAGTGTGTGTGATTATTTGAGAGTGCTTCTATTGCCCTGTCAGCAAACTACCTGTGACTTTGAATATGATATAGACCAAACATTTAAATCCAATTAAATCGAATCACGGCCTTAAAAACAAATCAGCGAATATATTGATGTTGCTTAAGAATACTTCTTGTTTTAATTACAAGTCTTGTCTAATTACAAGTTCGAGAATATTGACGTTATTTAAGAAGAAGTCTTTTTTTAAATAATGCGATTAAAAATTTGACACACACAATTATAAATAAATAAGTCGAAGAATTTTACACAGTTGGATAATCTCTTTAGCTACTTCCCTTTCTATTACAATTTAATGGTTAATTTTCCGGTAGATTTGGGATGCAAATTTAGTTGCGACTTATTTATTTATAGTAAAAAAAACATTCCAAGCAAATAACTGCAGTTAAATTAAAAACCAAGACTGCCTCAACACTGTTTTGTTGACAATTATATATTATTGTTTTACGATTGATGCGAGTTCGATTATTCAATCAAAAGATTTGTGACTAATTGCATAATATCATTATACATTTGTAACACTTAATCGCACTTTAAACAGCATTACAACTCATACAATGTGCCAGTTAAATGTGAAACTCCAAGAAATGCTGAGCTTACACGATTGGGGAAAAAATGAAATACGAGTGGATAATATTTTTGCTATCTCAACTCGTTCTATTGCTTTCGATGCAACCGAAGGAAGCAAGTGGCGCCTGTTGTCTTGGCGATTTTTGGGGCTATTGTAAGGACGGCTCATGGCATACACCATGCTGTGGAATATGGAAATGCAATTGGTTATGTTGCAACTGCAAATGTAGAAAGAAAAAGAAACGTAGTTTTGAGCACATGTTAGACATTTTCAATGATATATTCAGTATATCGAGAACTTAATAAGCTTTATTTTCAGTGGCACGCCAAGCCATGAAGAACATCAACAAAGGTAAGGCATTCATTTTTCAGATTTCAGTTTTTCATTTGCACACAGAACATTGAGAATTGGTTAATAACAAAATTCTCTTAAAATTTTCTGTACGATCGCTCTTACTGGAGATAGATAAACATGGATTTAAAGTTTTATGTTTTATAGGAGGAGTTTTCTTCGCCGTGATCAACACCATGGCCGTGGTCATCAACATAATCATGACCATCACAGTGATCCTTTTCATCACAATAATCGTGATTATCACCGTGGTCGTGATGATCACCATGATCCTTTTCATCAGCTTTATCGCGATCATCACCGTAAACCCCATGATCACCAAAATCATCATATTCATCAGCATTATCATCACCATGATCATCACCATGATCATCACCACGATCAGCACCATGATCATGGACACAATCATCACAAACACAAAAGGTAAATATAAACAATGAGTTGAAATACAGATTTATAACTTAAACTATAAATGCTTTTAGAAGAAAACATTCCGATGCCTGAAAGTAAATTCTACAACTTGTTGACGACTGTCGTATCGATGGATATATTCACTGATCTCATGTTATGGGGTGTATTTTATTTTACCTTCATATTAAAAGCAAACATTAAACTTGACCAGAGCGATATATTATTACTACACCATTGACTAGATTGCTGAGAGCGAAGAAAACTAGGAATAAATTTAGCCAAATTTAGGTGTTAACATTGGGAGTTCGTGTTGTAAAGCCAAAGGCACTGGCTGACGAGTCCGTATCCATCATATTGATATTGGCATCATGTGGATCCGTTGGTGGCCCGGGATTCCGAAACTGTTCGGCCGAGATGCGGGTGAGCAGAATGCCAACACCCTCGATGAGGGAGAGCAATATGCCACCAATGATGGCACTGCCAGCCATCGAGGCGAGCCCGTTGCGTGCTGCCAGAATGCCACCAGTGGCTGCACCGCTGATAATCGAGTTCCATGGATCCTCCTTCTTACGGAAATGCACCAGCGTGCAGTCGATGGTGCTAAACATGCCGCCCCAAGCAGCAAAATTGCCGGCGATCACCGGCGATCGCGACTTCACAGCCGCCAAGCTCCCAACGAGGCGTCGACTCAGTCCTTGCGGTGCATTCCTGAAGCCCTTGATGGCCTGAAAGATGCCACCGCCAATACAGCCCATGGCGAATGCTCCGCCTGAGTCATCGACAATGCGATAGGGGCAAGGTTCACGGGAATATTCCTCCATTTTCTAATGTGTAATTCCTTGCTCTTGAGATAAAGATGTTGAATGGTGGGGGCAGGGGAGTATAAAGTTTGATGGCCAAAACTCGTTCAGAAATGCGAAATTTAACAATTTAAACTAATTTTTCAATTGATTGTGTTTGTTGATTTTGAGAGATTTGAGAAAGAAGAACGTGCTCGTAACATGACACTTAAATCGTCTGTCAAAACGAAAGTCACAAACTCTAAATGAGTGAAGGCTCAAAGGTTGTCAAAGCAAAAAGAGTAAAGAGTAAATGAATTGTAATTAACTAACGGATCGAATAGACGAATTGAATTCCTTAGAAACCATTCAGTGAACTAGTCAATGTTTTAAAGAACTGACTAATTGAAGTGAATGGAGATACAATCGTCTATCAAAACGAAAGACGCAGCTTTAAAATGAGTGAAGGCTCAAGAAATTCCTTAGCAAAAAGAGCGTCGCATTTGTTAGTAAAGACAATAAACTGGAATTAACTAAGTGATCGAATAGGCGACTTGAATTGTTTAGGAAATCAAGTGAATTAAGAAACAGCTAAAAACATTAATTCAATTCAAATAAAGAAATAATACTATAATCATTATACATGCCAGTTATTCTGTGAATATTTGTAGACATAATAATATTCCACTGATTTGCGTAGTTAATGTTTTCATAGTATTTGTTAAATGCGCTTCCCTCTAAAAAGGTATTTAAGACCCATATTCATAAATGCGCTGATACGATAAGTCGTCTGTCGTTGAGTATTTCATTATCATATTATGATCGTCATCATCAGCTGCAAGCCCCTCCGAGTGTGTTGGGTTGACAAACAAAACTCGGTTCGGTTCTGCTCGCCATGGCAAATTACTCGAATATTATCGGAACACTTGGCACGAATTAACATACACACAGAATCACTTAAAACAGGGCCAGTCAGTCAGTCCCGAAGTAAACACATAACGAAACGCACGTGGGGCTAGAAGAAGACTGGGGACAGGGATCGGGATCGGGAGGTAAGGAAAAGAGCTTCGATAAGCAAAGCAGCGTTGCACAAAAGGTTAAATAGCACAGCAGAGAGCGTAGTTAACCATAAAATTTACTGGCTCAGCCTTAAGGTCTGCCACGCAGCTGGATGGTTGTCTGGAGGGTTTTTTTTTTCTTTATTTTATTTTTTTTTGATTGAGGTGGCTCGACAAAGGCAAATGGTGGGAAACGGAAACAATGAGACCGATTGTCATCGAGTCCAGCAGAAGCTTGCGATTGCCCCATCGTCATCGGACTAACTTACAACCATATACACGAAGTTTTCATGCATAATTATCACGCGAGCATAATCAAAAATGTTTTTTTTTTCCTTTTTCAAAGCCGGTCGCAACTGTGTCTACACAACAGACTTTTTGAGGGGCGATTCTCAGTATAACGCTATGGCTATATAGATGGATATCGCAACTTGCAATGCTCTTTACAACAAGGTGTCAAACGCTGACAAATGAAAGTGAAACTTGCCCAAAAAAAAAGCAGACAAATATAAATAAAAAGGGACACCTGGACACACACATTGCCTAGCGCCAGTCTCTAGAGAAGGTCTGAGTTCTCTCTGACTGACTGTCTGTCAAGTTGACATGTAAATCGTTAGAACGTGCTGGATTGATTGTTCTCACTTTAACGCGTTTATTGATTGTCCCCGATCCGAGTGATGTGGGGGAAAGGGGGAACAACAACGATCACTGATCATTTGTCAGACGAGAGTCGTTGTCGATAAACTTGTGTAATTTGTAATTGTAAATACGCGAGAAGCTTGTCAACTGGGCACATTGTTGTTATTGCCGTCTCTTTGTGTTAATGTGGGCACATTATGTGGAAACTATTCAAAGGATTGGCAATTTCTACGAAGGATTCGATGGTCAGTTTCTCACGAACTCAGTTTGATTAACATACATTTTCATGGGAATCATTAGATAGTTATCTTTATGAACTGCTGCCGCTTCAGCTGAAGATATTACAATATATTCTTGCTTTAATCAAAGTTCCGCAATCACCTGCGAAAAAACGACAGCAGCTGTTATGCAATTTCAATTTGGTAGCTGCAGGAATGCAGATGCGAAAAACTCATTTACCTACGTAAGCATTCAAATCGCTGTTGTGTTGTGCACATGCCAAAATGCGAGCATAAACAATGCAAAACAATTGCGGTTGCATTACCCTAGGAATATGAAAATACCGAATCAAAAGGCAGCAGCAGCAACAAAAGGACTCAGGTAAGCGGCGCAAGGACGAGACGTCGCGGCGATGGCATGCCGCCAAAAATATAAGAGAAGGAAACGAAGCGCAGGCGCTCTCGAATGGTGCACTATTGTTTGTCACACTCTCTACCTTTTGCCCCTCCAGTCTTTATTCGTTGTGCTCCCTGCATCAACTGCTGTGATTATTTTGATGACGACGCTCAACGTTTTGGTTTTGTTCCTGTTGCCCATTGTGCGCCCGCAGATGCAAGTCAACGTCCGAGTCGGAGTCTTTCTCTCTCTCTCTCTTTTGCACTCGCAATCTTCTATTTCGCTCTGCAAACAGATGCACGTCTTGCCAAAAAAAAAGAAATCCCTGGCCAAGACGCGCCAAAGGAGCAGCTGTCAATGCCAAGCCACCAACGCGCCAGCCAAGCCAACACCCTCAAGAGCAGCAGCATCATCATGGTTGACAGTTTTCTTCGTTTTTTTTTTTTTTGCTTTCAAGCAACTGATTTGTGCTGCCTGCCTGAGGACGACGCAGATGCAATCCTTGTGCTGCTCTCTGGATAGTTTTCTTGGTTTTCCGTTGCTTGTATTGTTGGGCGACCGTTACACCGGTGTAATGAGTTTTTTCCATTGCTTTGTCTTGGGTATTTCTCGGCGTATTTTTTTTTTTGCAGGCTGCCCAGCGAAAGGTGTTAAAAATGCTGTCAATATGGGCGTAATGCTCGACCTAATATCTAGCTTTGTGATTGCATCAGTTCAGACTTCATTCTGCTCCAGTTTTATAGTCTTTGTGCGGCAGCTAATTTCGTTGGTTATTAAAGAATAGCATATCTGATAGAAGATCAGCTATAGACTAGGGAAATGTTCTATTACTTAACTGTATTTCCATTTTAGAACAGCTTTTTGAATGTTTTTCTCTCTTCTTATTTTATTTTAATATTCCCCTAAATAATTACCTTCAGCTTTAGTTTAAATTGCATTTAATGGAATTACATTATGTTTTCTTGGAGGAAGCATTCTAATGGTTGCAAATGGTATTCATTGGTTACTTGCTAAATATATTTTATGCCATTCTCTTAATGTCTTTTTGAAGTATTCAAGTTCTTTACTTCCTTAAGTACTTTCTATTGAAATACAATGAATAAATACAACTATCACTACAATTTGGATTTCCTTCTGTAGACTGAAAATCTTTGTAAGCAAGCAGCTGTAATCTACCAATTATTTCAAAATGCAATTTTCTTGTTATCAAATTTAGCCTATAGTTCTTCTCTTTCTTATTTATAAATGCGATGTCTTCCGCTTCCTGGGGACCTCCTGCAACTTAATCGCCGCAACAGCATCGTAAAATTGTAAAATATTTATTCACTTCATTTTTTAGGAGACACATTTAATAGGCTAAACAGCACGCTAAGTCAAAGTACTATCAAGGACATAGAGTAGGGACAACGATGTGTGTTGTAGGGAGTGTAGTGAAGACAACGCGTTGACACAGACAATGAGGATAATGCGCAGGCATTGACAGGATAACGAAGCATGAATAGGCACGAAACCTGCGCGAATCTCTTTCTCTTAAAAGAAGTCGGAATCAAAGTCAGCATAGAACACAACACAACAGAGCACGAGCAGATGGCAAGTGGCAGACACAGTCAGGTCATGAGGATGCGGAGCTTCTTCCTTTTATCCATCATGCTGGGGGGTTGTTGCTGGGGGTCATTCACAATTGGGCGAGAACAATGGATCACAGGTAGCTGGTAGCTCATAGCTGGAGAGGATTAAGCGAAGCGGCACCCGCACCCGCACATAATCGTCATCGTCGTCGTCGTCGCATCTCGATGCGGTCAGGTGATCCAACTTTTTGATTTCTTCTGGCTAAGGACATTGATACGCCGCCGTATCCTTCGTTCTATAGTTTATTTGGGATTCTTGGAAGCAATTCCTTTCGCTGGCTTTTCAAAACATTTACTCCAATGTGTCTGCTCGGTCGATCTGTCTGTCCCTCTGTCTTCGATCGTTTATTGTGTCATGAGGTCCTGTGTCTATTGATTGTGCAATGCACCCGGTGCCCAAGGCCCGTGGCAGTGATTTCATTTTTGTGTTGTTCTTTCAGCTTCATTCTTCTTTCTTGGCTTCGATTTCGATTTATGGATTGGTAGTTCTTTTGTCCGTGCCAAAAACTCGGCTCGGCTCTGCAGTTGTTCCAAGATCTGCTCTGGGGGTAGTAATCAACCATTCATTGTCAACGACATCACACATCGTATATCTTGGGCCATAGTTTGTTTTTTTCTTTCCATTCTATTTTTTCAGTACATGTTTTCTTATTTCTTTTTGGCAAAAGGTGTGCCAATGCACCGGGCCAGGCTGTAATAACCGAGAAGAGCCGGGAGACAAGTACAACGATAGTTTGATAAACTTAGGAAAATTGTGTTGTAAACTTACGAGATTCTACCAAACTTATCATAGGATATTTATGTTTTAAGATGTACTTCTCTAGCTTTGAGATACTATTAAGAAAATCTAGTCTAATAGTTTCCTTGAATATTGTTCTCTAAGACATCGCTTAGCATTCATCTCTCTCCATTTTTGCGCTCCATTTGCTGCACTCATCTGCTGACCTATAACTGCTCTCGCAACAATAGAAGGCATTCTCTTTTCAGGGCATTGTGAGAGAGACAAGGTGCAAAAATAGGATGGCATTATTGTTTGCGAAAATAGGACCGACAACATAAATACCTTTGGGACGCACCTGCACAGATTCTAATGGCAACTGTGGAATCAGGCAGCGGAAAAGGGTTTTTCCGATCAGGCAACTGAATGAAGTATTGCTGCTGGTGCTGGTGGAAATCTCAATCTTGCCAAACCATAATCTCTACCTAGCTAATGCTAATGAGCGGGCGAAACCCGCAGGAGAATCCATAGCAGGTACTTATAGGACAACAAGTGCGAGAGGGTTTCCATGGGATATTCGGGTTTAACCTGACTTATGAATGAAAGATCGCGGGTTATTTCGCGATATCCTCGCGGGCAATTCCGCGCACGATATTAGCGTTTTGGATGATCATTAGGTAGTGGCTCGTATGCTTGTTTATTGCGCGGAATAACACACGTAATAACCAACATTGTTGGGATCGCCCGTTAGGTGTGTGTGTTGGTAGGTAGATGGTAGGGAGGCAACTTCCCAAGGCGCATGAAATTCCCGAGGACGCTGACCAATCGCCGCTCGTGTTTGGCTTGAGTTTCGTTGACTGCGTAATTGGATAAGCTGGGAAATTACTTTAAATCCAATGCGCCGATCCACATCCGGAGTGAGAGCAGGAAAATCCATCATAGGGAAACTACAAAATGGAAATACAACAATCTATCGATTACTTGCTGGCTGCTTGTGTGTTCCCATCACACACAGCGAACCTTTGAACCTTTGAAGCACTGCCATTGGTCATTGGACTGAGAGAGTAAAAGAGTCGCGATTGCCTCTTGGGAAATTGGAATTTTGCATGCTGCACTTGGAATTTTTCGATTTTTGTGCGTTTTTGTCATCGCCTTGGGTTTATCAAAACTTTTGGGTTTGCTACATTTGCTTAGGTTTTTTCTCATTTCGCGTTTCACACATTTCCCTGGGAAAGTGCGATGTGCTCGATCGGGAATATGCGTGTGATTTGGTTTTTTTGATGACTGGGAAATCAAAAATTGTTAGTATGCGGGCTGTGCTGTTTTTCCCTAGGCCATGGACGTGGGTAAAAACAAATCTAGTGCCTCCCTATGTCCTGCCACGATGTGGGACAGTTGTTTGGTGTGCATGTGAAATGAGGCAAGTACAAGTCAACGAAGGAAGTGATGGGCCGAGTGCAGAGGATCCCACGACTGAGGAGATTACGAGATTTTGTTATGAAACATTAAAAAGCCAGCAAAGGCTCCCACGTTGCTCAAGCTGAAGATTACAGGATTGTATTGAGGTTACAACACATCTATAAAGTTAGGAAACTTGAGAGGTAATTTCGAGAACATCACATTTACCTTTAACCTGATTTGATACGAAAAAGTCTAAAGTGATCGAGCAGCACACGGCATAATAAGTTAGTGGAAAGTGTCCCCCTAAGAGCTAATAGATAGCTACAATATACTGCATCGACTATTTATAGCTTTACTTATGGCTTTAGGTGCAATGTCAATTGTAGAACCAGCCGAGCACAACACAACACAACACGGCGCATCTCAGGTTCAATTTGCCTCCCCCCTCCGGTGTGGCAGATGCGTCGAAAACTACCCCGAAAGTGGAAAGTGAGGGAATCATCCAATTTGACTGGTGAAAAATGCCGCAACTTATAAATAGAAATTGTTTCAAATGTTTCCAAGTGCTTGGCGAAAGCGAAACTTTGAAAATTCCATGGATGCTGACAATACCTGCGACGCAGATTGACAAGAGATTGGGAGACGAAGTAGCGCACATGCTTTGACGAGTTATTACCGAGCACCGATGTGCTCCGCGGGTAATACGAGTAGGTGAAGTTGTCACAAGTTATGCGCGTTGTGATCGTCGCAGCAGAGGGAGCTTGGATCATTACCTGGCAAAAACTGAGGGAGGGTGCGCCTGCGTTCCAAAAGGGATTCTCAGAGAGCGTATGTCAGGTAACAGGTAGTGCGAGCGAGAGAGCAATATAGAGAGGAAGAGAGAGCAAACGGAACGAGAGAGAATACGACAAATGGGAAACACGCAATAAGGGTATGGGAAAAGTGCCTGAGTGTGTGTGTGAGAGTTGCTGCTACCTAGCAGCATACACGTGCGTCTGCTGCCTGCGAGCATGTGTGTGTGTGTGAACTGAAGAAGAACCACCACCAAATGGGCAGACGTCAGGCAGTCAGCAGCCCCGCTGCCGGGCATATAAAAAGAGCTCGCTCTGCCCTCGACCTGTCACAGCAACCTCAGCGCTCGTTGAGTAAGCAACTCTCTCGTCTCGTCTCGATCTCGAACTCGAACTCTCGAAAAAGTGCTCGGAACTACAAACAAACACACATCAACATAACTATATTTAACATCGCATCATCAAATAATATCAACAACATATTCGCTACCATGGCCGTCAACTACAAAAGCTGCCCGCTGAAGAAGCGTCCCATCGTCTTCGTGGATGAACTGCCGCAAACGGAGGCCTTGGCATTGACCAAGAGCTCACAGTTTGTCCCAGCAGTGATCCAGCAAGAGGAACAGCCACAGGATCTCTCACTCAAGCGCAAAGCCAGCGCTCTGGATGACTTTGAGGATTACGAGCTGCCGGCAAAGCGTGAATACGTCTTGAATTTGTCCAAGACAACGCCACCACGCCGTGCCTGCTCACCGCTCAGCTCGGCTCTGCTATCACCTCCAGCCGAGCAGGAGGAGTACCAACCCACCGACATTCACATGCGTGGTCTGACTGCAGCCACTGCCGGATACACAACGAATCCCTATCAATCGGCCTTTGTTATGGCCGCCGGCTGCAATCCGATCTCGGCACTGTGGAGCAGCTATCAGCCACATCTGAATGCTGCCGCATTCCCATCGCCAGCCAGCTCGCTGGCATCGCCACACTCGGTCTACAGCTACCAGCAGATGACACCACCATCGAGTCCCGGCTCGGAGGCCAGCTCCGAGCCCGAGGATCTCTCGGTGCGCAACGACATTCCACTGCCGGCACTGTTCCACCTCTTCGATGAGGCACGCAGCAGCAGCCTGGCCTCGTCTTCATCCTCCTCTGCCTACTCTTCGTACGCCGCCTCCCACAGCTCCAGCAGCAGCTCGACCAATGCTAGCTCATCGACAGCAGCATCGACTGCGGCCAAGAACTATCGCTACAAGTGCGACAACTGCCAGAAGATGTACTCCACCTCGATGGGACTGTCGAAGCATCGCCAATTCCACTGCCCAGCTGCCGAGTGCAACCAGGAGAAGAAGCAGCATTCGTGCGAGGAATGCGGCAAGCTCTACACCACAATCGGAGCCCTTAAGATGCACATTCGAACCCACACACTGCCCTGCAAGTGCCCCATCTGCGGCAAGGCCTTCTCCCGCCCATGGCTGCTGCAAGGACACATTCGCACACACACCGGCGAGAAGCCATTCCAGTGCCCCGACTGCCCGCGCTCCTTTGCCGATCGCTCCAATCTGCGTGCCCATCAGCAGACCCACGTGGATGTGAAGAAGTACGCCTGCCAGGTGTGCCACAAATCGTTCTCCCGCATGTCGCTGCTCAACAAGCACACCAGCTCCAATTGCACCATCACAATTGTCTAGACTGCGACTTGGAATCTGAATCTAGAACAACGACGAACCAACATTCCGCTGGCAAGGATCTAACCCAAAGCAAACAACAACTGACAAACTGACAATAAGCCCAACTCATAGTTAATTCTAAGCTCGATTTACTCTCGGTTTTGGTGCTATAGCATATAATACTCTCTCTCTATTTATTTCGTTTTATAGCTCTTAAGTATTCTGTACATTTGTCCCGAACATTTATCAGACAGCATTTGACCAAATTGTAATAGTTTTTAGTTAACTGCTATTTAATTTATACACAATTATTTCTAGTTATGTTTAGCCAATGTTAATGTTAAGATATTTATAGTTCTTAAGCGCATATTATATATTTTTGATAAGAATAAATTTTACAAAATGACAAAAGAAACTCAAAACTGTTTTCTCAATATCAAGTGAAGGAAAAAGAAAAAAATATAACAAAAGATAATCCAACTATAAGAGATTGTTGTATAGATATGTTGTTGGTTCATCTTTGTTCCATTTTTCTTGGGGGACGGATATGCAAGTCCTATTTCCGTTTTGCTCAGATTTCAAACAGCTGACAAACTAGCAACAATTTCTCTAAACTATTCCATAACAATATCATATTCTGAGCAGCGAAAAACACCTTTCCCAAAGGCAAACAATAAATGCTTGTGCACTTTCAATTTCAGTTCGGTTTTTGGTAGAAGAAGAACTTCCTCTTAACCCGCCCCTAATATTTCATCAAATCATATCAGAGAGTAGATTTTTGCACCTTTGGCAAACGCAAATATTTAATTAGCTGCCCCTATTGACAACAATATCAAAAGGTTTCCTGCTCCTTTTTTCAATCCAGCAGCAATCCTTTTGCTCCTCGCATTTGTTTACACAAAGGATACACGACGCATGCGCTCCGACGCAGGTGATAGACGTACCAATAGGACAACAAGGACAACGACAAGGACGACGACGACGGCTGCTTATCGAAGCCTGTATTTGAACTAAATGATTGACATGACATACGGCAGTCTGAAGAGTCCTTAGACAGCAATTTGTAGCCTGCTCTTATCTAGGCACACTTTGGAAAACATTTGAGGAGCATCTTTCGATAGTGGAAATGCATTGATTATGCTTAATTACCTGTGTTTCCTTTCCCTCTCTGATAAGCTCTTTTACAGGTTACGTTGGCAGCAGTCACGTAGTCTTTAAGACTGTGCCACAAAATTCAGGCGGCAGTTTTAAAGGCGCAAAAGGATACGAACATTAGTGACATTTTGTAGCAATGGCAACACCTTTCAACCATAAATAAAACACATACAAAACGCAAACACACATGTTCCTAGAACTGCACCTTGGCTAACAAAACACAACAAAAAGTAATCATTTCATTCTTGTTCTACTGTTTTTCTTCCTTTTAGTCGTAATCAGAGCGCGTCGCATGTGCAAAAAAAGAGAAGGACAATGCAAGTACCGCTATGAGAAGAAAACACCTTGCGCACCTTGAGCGAAACGGAAAATCCAAAAGAACTCAGCTTCAGCTTCAAGCAGCGAGCTATATACACTGCAAAAAATTGTCAACATAACTGCATAGATTTTGTAAACCTTTTTAAATTTCTATTCGATGATATCTCTTAGAAATATGAAGTAAATATTTCAGCTAACACATCTTAATTGTGGTACAATTTACATAATACCTATAAAATGCATTGAAGTGTGGAATGTCCGATTTACAAAGTATAAACCTAACATATAAGATACTAATTTAAGATCAAAATAATATCTCTGATATAATAATATACCATAATATTTTCTTTTAAAATGATATGATTTTGAAGTTATTTATTTAATTTCCCTTTACTTATGATCAGTAAATTAATTGGAAAGATATTCAATCTATTTTCTCCTCCCATTCTACTCGCAATTTTCGCAGAGTGTAGCTGTCTGTACCTGTCGCCCAGTTGTCTGCATTGTTGCCTCAGTTGCCTCGTCACCTACTGACCCAGTACTGCGAATGCAGAAAGAAGTTCTTTGGCTTCATCTGCTTGTGTGATGTGTGCCGCTTACTATTGTTGCGGCATCCTTTTGGTCCGGCTTTAGGCCATTGCCATTGTCCTGTGTTTAGCCGCAAAACTCGTAGCTAATCATTGCTCAGACGACAGCACAAAGCGCGCACACACTCGACTCAGCCGAAGTCAGAGCAAATCCTTTGATTGAATGACCAACAACAACAACACGAACAACGACAATGGTAAGAACAACAAACAAGAAGACGAAGATGTGGTAAGCACCTGAAGCTGCAGCTTTGAATCAACGCGAATCTGCTTTGCAGAGCAGATAACAAATTGCAATTGACAGAGGAACCCAAGTCGAGTCAATCGGGGAACAAGATGCGATCGAATTCGCAACAAAACATATGAGTACGATGCTTTTTTTTTGTTGTGCCATACAAATCGATGGCTGGCCATGATACAAGTCACAGCATTTGTAATTGCCGGCATTGAGAAGCAACGGTGAGGGGCAAACCGTGATTAAGGGGGCGATCAGGAGGCGGCATAGAGAGGATCGCAAGCGAGCGGAACACAAGACAAAGTTGGGGCAATCAACGAACGGCGGCGCATGTCACACAGCCACCAAAAAGAAGTGAATGTAGTTGTTTGAACTACTACTAGATACCCTGCAAATTTAAATGAGATTGCTAATAAGGTGAGGAAGTATGAAGAATGTGAATTAAGGTGAAACTATTGAGTCAATGCACTGCAAATTTAAAAGAGAACGTTAATGAGGTGAGCCACTATACAAAATGTAAATTAAGCTGAAAGTATTGAGAGATTACATAGAAAATTTTAAAGAGATTGTTAAGGAGGTGAGGAAGTATAAAGAATTTGAATTAATGCGAAACTCTTGAATGAATAAAGTTTTACTTCTCTCTCAGCAAATTTGTCAATTAAATAAGAGGTGATCAACAATACAAAAATTTTTAGAAATCAATTATGACCTATATAAAATATCATCTACAGTACAACAACTTTTAGAAACAATTCTGATCTTTATGAATAATGATGTACAATACAACAACTTTTAGAAATCATTTATGATCTATATAAAATATGATCTACAATATAACAACTTTTAGAAACCAATTCCCAGCTTAATGGCTACTGATGTTCGGGCTATACTTTCGAATCTTTTAGCATATTTTGTAGATCAAATGTAGTGCTAAGTCTCCAATTTAAAACTTTACATTTTAAATGAAAATTTGTATTATTTTAAGCATATGCTATTTTAAAATTTTCTAATTTAATTATTTGTAGCCTTGTTTTCACTAATAGGTATTTCAATATTTGCTCTTAATTACTTCAATTGTATAAATTTAATTGAAACTCTATCAAACTAGACAACCCGCTTGACTCCTTATGTGTGTTTACAGCGTATGCTAAGCTCATGCAAAACAAACATTAGGAAATGCAATACGAATACGAGTCACAACAGCAGCAGCAGCCACTTAGGCAGTCACTCAGGCCAAGCCAGGCCTAGGCTGAGAGTTGCAGGCTGCATCTGAAGCTGAAGCTGAGACTGAGCTGAAGCTGAAGCTGGGAGTCGTGGTCGTGGTCTTTTTCGTCGTTTAGGACGTCTGAGATTACGACGATTACGTTTTACTCCAAATTTGTATGCTGCCAGAGTTGTAATTGAAAAAGCATCAACATTAATCTTGGTAACTCTGGAGCACTCGTCGCACTCGCCTTCGATTTCGATGTGGATTTGGATTTGGATTCGAATTTCGTAACCCCCGCCAGAGCAGATCGAAGATAAGCAAACAGAAGAAAAGCAAAAACCAGTGAATCGGGTGTCTCATGTGGGGGCTGTTGCTAGTTACTTTGCTTACTTTGCCAAACTTTAAAACATGGCAAACACAAAAAAACAGAAACAGAAACAGAAACATATTGCTTAATCGCTGAGCTCTCAGATGTGGAGCACTGAGATGAGATATGATCTATCTCTCGACAAGTGGAGAGCTATATGTGATGTGATGTGATGATCGTCAAGCGATCGCAGCGCATAAATCAAATGCCTGCGGAGAAATTGCAGCTGACAGCAGAGCCACGAGTTGTGTGCTATGCTGTGCTGTGCTGTGTCTTCTGACATCGTGGACAACTGTCTCGTAGTACTTCTTCGAGTACTCTACATGAATGCTTTATGGCTTTGGCATATGCAAAATGATCGTGGCCAGCATTCGACACCCATTTCTTCCCCTTCTTATGCTGCCTGGCTGTCAGCGATCTTTAGTCAGTCAGTCAGTTAGTCACTAACAGGCGGCAGAGGGACAGTACAGTGTGAGCGACCTTAACTGTAAAGCACAGCCACAGACCGCATTAAGTTCTAGGCTGCGCCTCGAGTTACCTCGCAGCAGAAGATCAGCGGAGTCGTGGCGTTAGTTGTCGCTAAGTGCAACTCGTTGCACAACATCAAGTTGTTCGTTGCTAGCGATGACAGCGTGTTGCGTGTCGTGTCGTGAGCGTATCTCCTCATAATCCTCAAATGCAAACGTTCTATGTGATCTATGTGACCATCTCTAGATTGCAATTCTTTTGGCTTTCGCTCGGTTCGTGCCTGTGTTTGTCTCTGCTGTAGATCGTCAAGCGTTGATAAATGTTGTTACTTGTCGGTTGTTGCAAGTTGCTGATGTTGCTGATGTTTGCTGTGTTCAGAAAGTCGCCGATCGATGGGTGGTTGGTTATAGTTGACATGTCGTTTTGTGTTTCCCTTGGCTCATCATCGTCGTCAGGCGACATGACCAATGAGCTCCAGAGAGACAACGGCAATCGTGGTCTGTTGTGTCTGTATCTGTGTTGTTGTTGCTGCCACACAGTGATTGCCCTTGACAAGTTGGTATTTCTACATTGGCAAACGGTTAATTGTGGCTATGATTTTTGTCTCCTTAATTAGTTTCTCTCACTGACAATCTCTCACTCTCTGCCCAAAAAAAAAGCAGCAATTACTTCCTGCTTGGCGGACGCATCTTCGCCAAATCAATTTGAATTTTATAAAAGACAGATCCAAAAATAAATATTGCATAAAGAGTATAGCAAAAGAAGCGCTCAACAACAAAAAAAAAGGTAGAAAGTAGCGCCTCTCACAGCAGCACGTTTACACGAAGAAGCATATCCGATTCGTTCGTTAATTTGCAGGCAAATCGATTCATTGCTCTGCTCCAGAGATTGCATCTACTTGACACACATCGCACGCAAATCGATGCGGTAGCTTTTACAAAATACTCGCATATATGGAGAATGTTACAACAAGCCAACTTCCCCCCTCCGTTCGCTTCCTCCCCCCGCCAATGAAGATGCGATGTGATGAGCAATGCGACAATCCGACAATCCAAAAATAACTAGCAATAGCAATTCGATCGATCCAGAAATGCGACAGACTGAAAGCAGAAAGCCTACGACACAAAAAAGAAATGATTTATGTATGTGACTTTCTTCCCGCTATCTGAAAGCAGGCCTACATCAGCCAGCTGCGAAGCTGTGGAACATGGCTTCATTTCACCGACAGCTTAGAATTTGTATCTTTTAGGCCTGTTAAGTATCTATCTATCTATCCCTTTGACTCGAAGGTGTAGCAAGAAGTGCATAGAACGGTAATCCAATAAAAGTCGATGAACAAATATGCTAAACTCTGCTTGCTGCATTCACGTGCCAAGAAGAAGTTGTCTTTGCTAGACAATTGGTTGCTATGCAAATCGATTGATCTATTCGATTCAGTCCACCTGGATGCTCACGATGACGTCGTGCAGACTCTTGAAATATGTATGAGTATAGAAAGACTTTCTTCCGTTTCCGCTACACACAACGATGACGTCTGCAATTCCCCCTCATCTATTCTAAAGATGCATTTTATGAGCCACACACACAGAAGTGTGTTGCTGCCACACATCGTAAACTAACAGTTTGTAAAATGGCAATTAACTTTATCATCTTAGTAGACGCACAACTGTTGTCCGTCTGTCGATCTATCTCTCGTCGTTACCTGTTCTGATTTGAACACTGAAAGTGAAACCGTAAATTTGGCCCCTGAGACAGACAACGCCTTCGGTCTTGAGTCTTTTTGGCTATCGTATCAAACATCAGGTGTCGACCGGCGGCTTCTTCAGTTCAGTTCAGTTCAGTTCAGTTCAGTGCAAGAAACCCAAATTAAAACTCTAGCAATGATCATTTCATTGAGGCTAGAGCTATCCCGGCTGTCGGCGGCTTCATCAAATTTTGGTCAGTTTGTAATTAATTTCATTCTAGCCAAAATAGTTACATCTTCTTCCAGCACCATATGGCGCACACAGGTCCTAGTCCTGGTCCTGTCTGTTGCCCCACACACGCCTACCAAACAACGCAGCTCGATAAGGTTCACTTGCTCTCTCTTTCTCTCTCACTCGCTCTCGTTTACTACTTCTATCTCGCTCTTGACTCGCTTAGTTAGTGGCAATTAACACGACACGCTCTCGGCCTGTGCCGTTCGTGTGTCGAGTTATATTTCTACATAGTGCGGGGGATGTGACTTGGCTAGCAGCGCGCATTTGGCCATAGCTCACTTTTCATCAATTTTTGGTAACAACAACAGTTGGTCAAATGTTCCTTCTGACCCGTAGTTTTCCCTAATGAATTCATTCGCTTCACTTTTTGGTTGTAAACTCGGGGTTCATTATCCTCGCGTGGTCAGTTGTGTTAGCCCCCCTCTCCTCCCCTCTTCCCTGGAATTGTTAAAAGGATTGTGCATTCTACAGAATTTATTGGGTGTGTCCGACATTTATTAGTGGCCGCGGCCACTCGATCTGCTCTCGCTTTCGTTCTCTCCTCTCTCTTTTAATGTGCCATCAGACTGCATTTTTCAGTATATTTCGATCGTGTTTTGATAAGCGGTTGTACGTTGTTTGTCTGGGTTTGTGCATAAAGATTAATTAAAGGGTTCGTTTTGGAGAGAGAGAAAGCAAAAGGGGGAAAACAGTCAGTAAAGTATAGTTTAATGATTACGTTTAGATGCATTTACGAAATGACTTTGAAAATTATTAAACCAAAGGGTTAAAGGACTCGAAAAGAAAAGAGAAAATACAAATTGTTCTATACAATTATTCATTCTACTTTATCAAGCTTCACAGTCTACAGAATATAGCGGCAATAAATGTTAAAATTCTCAATCCAAAGAATAAAATAGTAAATGCATTTTCCCTAGACAGCACTTGCCCAACAACAGTAGCTAATAATAACTCGATTTGCAACTATGTGAACAACATTTAAGCAAAGTATAAACACAATTTAAAAATAATGTCAACTATATAAAACAATTTATGGACTTACCCAATGTCATCAAGAGTAGCTGCAAATAGACAGAGAGACTGGTATTAAAAAAATATGAATTTCATTTGCGATTTTCATAATAAACTTGGCATTTCAGTTTATTAGTTTGAAATTAAGACGTATTGCAGTTAAAGTGGACTATTAATGGAGTAACGTGTGAGTTCAATTGGGTCTAGCAGCTTTGTCTAAATATGATTTGTGATCTCGTGTGTGTGTTTGCAAATTAGCATATCAAAGGTGAATGCAATTAATTTGCGAATTTACATTTCTGCAAATGGCAAGAAACGCAAATTAACACCTAAAACACAAGTAAGAAAGCCACAGTCGAGTGTGCTCGACTATAAGATACTTGGTACCCATTTTTATTGAAAGCTAAACAATGAAGTATTCATTTTAAAATATACCGAATTAATATACCACAAATATACTAAAAAATATACAAATGTTATATTCCGTATATTGATGCATTAGTTTAAATTATACTGTAAAAATACTACAAATATACTGAAGGCTATATTTGGTATATATATATTTGATTCAAAATATACCAAAGGATATATTAGGTATATTGATATAGTACTACATTCAAATAATACTGCATTCAAAATATACCATAGAGTGCAAAATATACCATATATATGTATATACCTTATAAGGTCGGAGATGTCTCCCTCTGCCTCTTTCATACATTTCTTGAAGGCAGAAACTTATAATACCCTTTTACCCTATGCTTACCGAGTATTAAAAAGCAAATCTCAACTGTAACCTGTGTGTAGCGGAACTGGAACTAGAATTGAAATTGAAGCATAGACATTTATCAAACTATATATGTATATATCGTGGCCATATATCCAATTGCACCCACATGCCACTGCAGCACGACGCTGAACTGGCGCCAGAATCAGAAACAGAGTTGAGTTTAACTCTGAACGCAGATTCAGATTCCGGGGCGAGTTCTTTTTGCTTTGCATTCGCACACTAAGTTTTCAATTAAAATTCAAATTGATGCAAACAAGTGGCCAAGCCCCATTCCAGTGCAGAGTCAGTCTCCCCTCAAGTTGGAGTTGCAGTTGCAGTTACACATTGCCACACAGCGCCCAATCCAAGTCCAGGTTCAAGCCTCGCATTAACAAATTGAAATTTGCTCGCGTCGCTTTGACAATGTGCAAACGCCCCCAGACATCGTTCGTCTACTGCACAACGTTTACGTTTGTGCAGCCTGATTTCTTTATTTCAATAATTTTACATAGATTGCCTGCCCATGGAGCCATAAACATTACTCCAGCCAGCATAAACAGAATAATTCGAATTTCGAATGCCCAAGCGCAAAGCCATTGACATCGAGTTAGGAACCGCGTCAAACTGTCATTTGATGGCGTCGCCAGCGACGCCCGATAGTATCGCCAATTATTGCAGTTGCCTTTTGGCAACTTTTCCACCAATATGTACATACGTATATATATAGTTCAAAGTCAAAGTATTGTGGTTATCTCTCAAGTTGATCTAGAGTTTGATTAATTGGCAAGTGAGTGTGACTTAGCCTCTGGCTAAAATGGGAGTGCAAAGCTCGAGAATAAATTATTTGCAGCCTGATAACTGACAGAGAGCTGCACAGTTCCTGAAAGTCTAAGCTCTACTCGTAATTGCAGCCTATCGCAAAACACTTTTCATTTAGTTTGAATGCTATTTAAAAGGAAGTTTTATACCGCCAATGCTACAGCTTATCCTTGAAGCATAAAACGATTAATTAGAAGTTGGAAGAGCAAAGTTCAAGGTATTAGAGATCATTTAATGATATTTACTTAATGTTAAGAGAGAGAGAAAGAATATTTCTGATAGATAAAGTGCGGAGAATATATTCAGTATTTGTTAAGAATAGCTTTTAGATAAAGTGAGGAGAATATATTCTTAGAGTTTCCAGCCTCAACAGCTCATGGCTGAGGAATTCAGTAGGTAAAATTCAAGACTTAAGCTTGCAGTTATAATGATATGATATGATATTAATGGTATGCTCATCTTTGAAACACAAAACCATAAAGTATAACTTTATTTATATAAACAAAGTTCAAGTATGTGAAGTCTGTTTTTATAACTTCAAACTATTCAAGATATGAGAGTATAGCTGATATATCAAATGATGTGAAGTCTGTCTTATTAGTACATCTTCTTAAATTCAATATTTCCTATTCTTAGCTTCAAAAATTGGATACGTTATTCTTCCATCTAAAACTTAAGTTTACTACGTAATTATAAGAAAAAAGTTATATAAATAAAATGCTTTCAAGGTGTTGCTGAAGTACAATTTTTGCCAGTCAAAGTCTCTCACTCCTTAGCTTCAAAATGAAGCCCGTAATTATAAGAAAAGTTATATAGATATTTTATCAAGAGTGTTGCTGAAGTATCTGCCAGCCAATGCCTCCCATTCAAAATGAAGCCTGTCTTAGATCTATTTTAGCATATCTTTAATTTCAATTTAGTTGCCCAAAGTATCCGTTAGATCGTGCCCTCTTTCTGTCAGCTTCTGTGACCATTCACAAAGTATTTGTTTGCGAGTCAACGTTACGCATTGTCAACTGAAGCAGCCATAGTTAGCTGCTTCGCCTTGCCTTCCGTGTCAGACAGTTGCCCCGCTTGCGTTGACCCCCCCTGAAAGTTCCCTGTAGCAGCAACCACCACAATACAATGACATTTCCTAGTTTTGCGGTCGGTCAAAAGTCTTCCTGGAGTAGAGTTACGGCAAGTGCAGGGGCCCAACTCTCACTTGGCGTGCAACCCGCAACCAGCAACAACAACAACAACAAGCGAGCGGCGCTCAACTGGCAGGCACATAATGCAACATGACATGCGCCGCATGTGCAACACAACAGCCGAGCAAATGTTGCAAATATGAGTTCATTATTTAAACGTTGACCAAAAACAAATTGACAAGTAAATGCGGCACATGGCTGAGTTTTCCAGCTTTTCCAGCTGGAGGCCAACTAGAGCTCAGCTTTGGCTCTTGCTCTTGCTCTAACTCTGCCTGCAACTCCAACGCCAACTCGGAGTCGAAGTCGAAGTCGGTGTTGCCTCTGGTGGCCTCTGTTGGTTCCTCTAGGTGGGTTCGCATTTCTGCTCCAATAGGCTGCGGCTGCTTCGATGATGTTGTGTCCATGTGACGCACACACACACTAACATACACACACCAAGGCGTGCTCTTAAATGGACGACGCGTTCGTCGCTCCGCGTGCCACTTCAAAGGCACAAGAAACCGCCACAAAGCGCCAGCCGAGCCACGCACCACAGTGCGCGAGAGGCGCCTTCTTTGGTGGCTTGGCTTGATCTTTGGCCAGCTCTCGAGCCTCGATCGTTGGGCTGCACTTCCCACTTGTTTGCTTGCTTGCTTGCTCATTCGTTTTGCAGTTATGAGTTGGCAACAACAACAACAATATTGTTGTCGACGTGCAACGTCATAGGCTCAACTTGTTAACGCTTTGGCCTACAGTGTAAACTTGCGCCTCATCCTCAAGACTCAAGACCTGTGGCATGCTGCCCCCAATGCTGTTGCTGTTGTCGTTGTTAATGATGCCTTATAATGCCAGCGCGCCTGATTTGCCACAATTTATTATGAAAATCGTAATAATCTCAGCGATTCCTGAACCCACAAGACGCATTTGTCTTTGACGTCGGCGTCGTCGACGTCGGCGCTTATCTTTCAGCCTGAGTTGCGACTCCAGTGCCAACTCTGACTACGACTGCGACTACGAATCTGTGTGTCTAGTCTGAGCCCGGCAAAAGGTTTTTGACTGTGGCCTCCAGCCCATCCGTCAGCGTCGTCGCGTCGATAGCTGGTTAATGCTTTTGGCCGCGGCCGCGGCCGCATTTGCCGCTTTGGTAACACGATACGCAGCAGTTCAAGTGCCTCCCTCCATCTACATCTATACATCCATTCAGTCAGCCAGTCAGTCAGCCCACTCCCAAAGTGAAGCTGTGGCCAACAACTGTGCGCGTGTCATATTGGCATTTCCTCTTCTTGGCTGTGAGGCAACGCCTACGTGACCATCGTCCAACACTGGCAACACACACACACACACACACAGACAACGAGGCTCGTCTTAAATCGTTTTCAAATTGATTTTTGCCGTCAAATTTGCACAGTCGGAACGGAACACAGCAAAGAAGCGGGAAAGGATGTGGATCATTTCATGTTGCGCTTGTTGTCGTCGCAAAATGTTACTAATAGTTCGAAATTACAAGCCAATAATCGTTTGTTTTTGTGCAGCCCTCTCTCATTGAGCATTCGCATTCGGTTTTTGCAATGCACAAACTGCGAGTATGTAGGTGGACTCCTTTTGATAAATGATACGAGTGTGCAAAGCTTTCTTCTACTCAATGCTAATGCATCATATATAATGCTTTATTTGACATACAACTAATCAAACTGAAGAGCAGTCTTTATAAGATTAGTTCAAACTACTTTCACTTGAAGTCCTCAATATATAAAGCATAGATGGATTTTACAAACTTTTGTATATATAACTTTCTTCTTACACTGATGCAAATGTAAGAAAATAAGCAAAATGTGCGGTATTCATTTTGAAATATTATATACCAATACCAATACCAAATACCAAAAATATACCATATGTTGAATTTGGTAAACTGATACACTACTATATTCAAAATATACCATAGAGACCAAAAGCTAGCAAAGTAAAACGGTATTAAATTTCAAGTATACTGCAAAAGTACTAAAAATACACCAAATGATATATTTGGTATATTGATATTGGTTCTTTACTCAAAATATACCACAGAGTTGAAAATATACCATATATGTATATGCATATACTATATGGGGCCGGAGATGTCTTCTTCTGCCTGTTACATACATTTCCTGAGGGCACTAAGTCATAATACCCTTCTACCTTATGAGTAGACACATTAGACACTAACCTTTCCTGCTCTCTTTAAACATTTCCTTATTGACTTAAGCCAAGCTTCTGTTTGAGCTATCTTCGCTGTTGTCTGAGCTTTTAATGCATATTAAATTTAATCGTTCCTATTCTAACCTGTTTGACTTTGCTACGCTATACTTTTCTTTATGCAAAGTTCAAAGTTATCTTAATGACATTGTGGCCAATCAATATCATCTTTATATCTTTATTTATTGCACCAGCTACAACATTTCCGCTATTAAGTTTCGCATAAAGCATATTTGAAATACAAGTTAATCGATGCCAGACAAATTGAAATGCCAAAATGTGAATATAAAAATGTTGGCAATCGTTAGATAAGTGCGAACGCATTTAAACAGCGTTGCTTGAATAATTGTTATCTCTTAAATGCAACAAAGGTGTTTGCACATGTCCAAGCAAATACAAAAAACAAGAAGTAGAAAAACCAAAAACAACTTGACGCCACGCCACACTCAGCGCGGTTTCCATACCCCAGGATAATGCAAATAAATTCAACACAAAACCAAAAACAAAAACGAGAAGAAAAAAACGTTGGGCAAACAAATTGCCAGTCAGACAAGTCGCCACACACACACACAAACATTCAACTGAGAGCTGTGAGCTGAGCTCAGAGTCCACGGCAGTGGAGGAAAAATCAAGATAAACGCTCTAATTGAGATTAAATTCATAATTACGATCGCACGGGCGACACTTTTATGGTGTTCTTTAATTAAAGTTTTTTTTTTTGCGCGCTTGAGTCGCTGGCCTAGGAAATTTGAAACGCGACCGCCCTGAGGCTTGGTCCGGCTCCAGCTTCAGCTTCGGTGTGGAGTTCTCTCCTCCGAGAAGGTGTTGAGTAATTTTCTGAAAATGCCGCACACTTCCCGCTCCACTCCTCCACGAGAGTAGCGCTAATCTCGAGTTTTTGCGAGCGCGCTGATTGAAATCACAGACGCTGATCACATAAATTGCCAGATTTTTCGGTATACATGACAGAGAGACCCAAGTTTCCAGTTTCCCCCCCCTTCCTCTTCCCGTGCACAACGCATAATTGCATTGTATGTGTTGTGTGTAATTGATATTAATACGAGTGTATTACACCGAGCGAAATGACTTATTTCATATGGGTTAATTTGACGCCCGTGCATGTCTGATAATTAAGCAATTTAAAGCGGCTTTTATATTGATTTATGATAGTCGTTGGCGATAACTTTTGATAACTGGTAGCTGCCTGACTATCGGGGGGTTAAAAGCTGTTGACATTTAGCCCAAAAAAAAATACGTTTTACTTTTTGCCATTGATTGCAGTTTGCTCGGGACACATTAGCATAACAACCAACAGCTGCGAGAACTGCGCAGCATCTTTTTTGTCAAATGATTTCCCACACACACAAAACACACTCGAAGGATTGCCACACGCGATCCCTCATCATCATCATGGAAGAAGCTGTCGAATGCGTAAATTCGTATAGATTATTGATAAGAAAAGCGAGCTGCTTAGGTAGAACCAAAACCGTCCCGAGATGCTATCGAAAGCTCATTGAAACAATTAAACGGCGACTGCCTCCGCTGGCCGAGAGAGTTTGTGTCGCGCCTAATGATCATGATGATGCTGCTGATGATGATGATGGCCCCACAACTCAGTTCGATAGATAAGGCATTAAAAAGCAATTATGACGACAAATCTGTAAACATACGGCAATCGTTTTAATGGCGGACTTAACGCAACATTTAGAAGGTAATAAAAACAAGGCGGGCGACGATCCACGATTCGAGGCGCCACAGTTTGAAGTTGCATTAACATAAAAATGTCATAAGGTTTATGTGTACGGAGATCGATCCGATCAGATATAGTCACTGGGAAGTAGAGGTATTGCTGTACGTACTTCCAGCCACAGCTGCCACAGCTGGCCGCCCTCTGCCTTTCTTCGGCATTTTGCAATTGAAAGTGAGAGAGGCAGACATTGCGTAGGAAATGTTTCGAGAGCAAGCATAAATTATGAATAACGCGATCGTAAATCTTTGACACGGATCAGGGATCAATGCAGTTCTATTTATGCTTCGTGTAAGGCAAAGGTTTGTTAAGTAAGAAAAGAAGTAAACATCCAAAAGTCTGCCCCTTAACCCATTAGTGTGGCCACCGGAAACCGCTCGCAACATTAATTATGTGCGCGTTTCGCGGAAATTAAAGCTGTGTGTTTGGCTCGTCGCCAACCTGCCAAGACACATGCTATACACACACACACACCAAAAAGTGACCCAGAGACAAACCCAAGCGATGATTCAAGACACTAAACGAAGTAGGTACTCGTTATACCTATAAAAGTAGCCAAGGAGCAACGACGAAAGGGAGAGGGGAGGGGGAAGACAAACAGATCGGTCATTGAGCGTAACAAAGGTGCACCTTCAATGAAGCCTAACCAAATAAGGCAAGCCACGCAGCGAGCAGCTCGTCTCTGTGTCTCTTCTCGACTACACGTAAGGAATGCTTTCGGACAGTTTTGGGGTGTGCTCCACACACACATACATTCATATACACACCGTTGAAAAGTTGTCGTCGGAACACCCATTTTACCTGCACAACGCGTTCTTTGGGTGACTAAACACTTGTTTCGCTTCAATAACGCACCGGCGATCGTCCAACTTCCAAGTTCCAAGTCGCTGCTGTCATCTTCCACTGGGGAGTGGAAGAAGCAGAAGAAGGGGAACGGGGGGAAAGCGAGGGAAGACGATTCAGCGAAAACATATATTTTAAACAACAAGTACGCAATATCGTCGCTGACAGTTTAGCCCCAAATCCAAATACAACAAGCTCATTTCGTTCTTTTTTACTCGCTTTAAGGCGCTGTCCATTCGTTCGTTCAATATGTTCGATACTCGATTCGTTGACTTAAGGTGAGGATCGCACCACATCTCTGGCTATGGGCTTGAGGTTGTGTCGCGGGGGTTAAGCGTGGCGTGGCGCGAGGGTGGGAGGAGCGGCAATGAGCCATAACGGTGCTGGCTGCTCGTGCCTGTGCCCCGCTTTCCCGACTCTCGACTCCCGACTCCCGGAAGCGTCTCTCGTCCGGTTCTTATGGGCTGGGTTGGGTCGTATACGAGAGAGAAGCCCAAGACAAGTCGCAGGTTAGTCTTTCGATTGCGTATGCCTTTCATCATCATATGCTACACACTGTCTGTCTGTCTGTCCGTCTGACTGCTTGACTGTCTGTGTGTGGTTGTTCAACTATATCATTTGCTCGTACGTAATTTCTTGATTTGTTTTCTGATCGTTTTTTCTTCAATACCCTAGCAAAAGGTACCACAAAAATGTCAATAACTGTGAGGCGTTCTTTAATTTATAATGCAAGTTACAAACTAGGAAAATTTGTTGACTTTATCATCTATCAAAATGGAAACTTTGTTGTGTTGGTCACACTTTTTCCTTGTTTAAGGAATAGCAAACATTGACCTTAATACTGCACATTGTAATTCACATTTTGTTCAAAATATTGAGGCACTCTTTAATTTATAATGCAAGTTAAAACATATAAAAACTTTTTGACTTTATCATCAATCAAAATGCTAAACTTTTTTTTGGAAACTTTTTGGCGTTGGGCACACTTTTTTCTTTCTTAAAGAATATCAAACGTTGAGAACAATTCTGCATATTACAATTAACCTAAAAGTGCCCAATCAAAATAACAAATTGTTCTCATAGCAAGAAGCTGTCAGAAATCAAATGAAAATATTAAAAAAAGTTTGACATTCAATACTTTTCTTTATAGAAGTGTATTTACTAGTCGTACATCTTAAGCCTGCATTTCGTATTTGCTCTTTTTTAATACATTTTATGCGTCTCGCTCTCGAAATTATGGGAAATTAAAAAATGTTTTATTTATGAGTAGCTTTCAGGCAGCAAGTCAAGTAAATCGCGTTTCGTTGATTCTGAGGTGTGGTTTTTGGGTGCACATATGGAACACAAACACAAACAGAAATACATATTTATATATACCTCGATATATGGATATTATTATAGTGCTTTATGAGCTTTTAATGCATCCATAGACATGAGACAGGGCGAAGAGGAGAGAGAGGGGAGCGGAACGAAGCTTTATGACCCGCAACAAAGTCTGAAAGTCAATCATATGTAACACAGGTTGCGATTATATTCGCAATTCTATGACTATATTCATATATCCACTCCATCAAAATCAAAAGCAAAAAACCAATTTAACTTCCCTTCCCGCTCGGCGCGTTCGTTTTGCATGTGCAAAAACAACTTTCCAACATTAATGACAATTTGTATCGTAATTGAAATCGAAATGCCGTGAATAAATGCCGCTTTGCACTAAGCCTCGAGACAACACTAGGAGAGTGCGAAGAGCAACCAAAGGGGGAGTGGGAGGGGTGTGTAGGGGGTGTTATACAGACGCACCACAACAAGGAACACCTTTTAAAATTAAGAGAAAAAAAACACAACCAGAACCAGTTCAAGCGGCACAGGTGCCAAGCCAAGCCAAGCATCAGACGAGGCCAACTCTTGGCCAACTCGAGTTCGAGTTCGAGTCTGAGATGTGGATGTGGGCCTGGGCGAAAGCGCAGGCAGCCGCTTTTCAGCTTTTCAGTGTGTAATCCATTTTAATGCCAACACCATTACGAACAGTAGCCTCAGTGTCACATTTAGCAAAAGCAACGCGACCAAAAAATGCAAACTGTCATCCGCCTCAATGGACACTCTCGACTCTCGACTCTTGGCTCTCGGTTTGCAAAATGTTGCACCCTACTAAATGTGATCGAGTGCCATTCACACATCGATTTGCCAATTATACGAATATGCGAATTGAGAGTGCCACAAAAAAATATTGACTCGAGGTACGTCAGCTAAGAGTTTTAATGAGCTGAGGACTCATTCATCAAGTTAGTCAACAGGCTCAATTTACTTTCAAAAGTTCGACATTAAGTTGTTAGCTATTTAGAAAGGTACTTAAAAATATAAAATAACTTTCCTACTTCTTGTGGCAATATATTTTTTAGGGATTATAGATATTTTTTTAAAGAATTTTTGACGATTAATCAACAGGTTCAATATACAATGATAACAAAAATTTATCGAATATGTTGGGAAACCTAAAGCTCAATGTTTTAAAAGAGTGATAAATAAGAACGAATAGTAGCTTTGAATGACCAATTGAAAATGAATGATATGTTGTTCCTATAGTGTACAATAGGATAGGATATTGTTTCTATATTATTCAAAATTTAATTAATATTCAATCCGTTATAGTAACTAGCATTCATCCTTAAAAACATTCATTCATTTTGGTTGTTAATTGTTCGAAATTGTAAATTTATGACGAATAATTTCAGACAACGAATCAATAGTTTGAAGTGTTATTTTAACTTCTGTAATATGCTTGAGGATTCAATTTTCGCTATAAATCAATCTCATCTAATACCAACATACTAAAAAGTAATTATGTCTCTTCTATATAGTACCAAATGATTTTAAAGTAATTAACCTTATTTTAAAAAGAATTTCAGAAGCCTTTAATACATCCCTTTCCATTTGTAGCGCATTTGAAAGTCTCCTTGCAGCATTTCTCACTTGTTTTATGATTTAAATGAAGCGCCAAAGTGTCACAGCATCGCTGATAGCCACTGTGGCTGCAGCCTCTTGGTAGACAGCAGACTCGAGGCCCCAACTACATACACTTGGTTGATCTGAATGCCAGGAGCCAGCGACCTTAATACGGCGACAATTGATTAG